>NC_056730.1:819528195-819745695 GCF_019279795.1 Protopterus annectens
CACTAGGCTGCACTGAACTAAACTGACAAAACCCAAGTTTGTTTATCAGAACTGAAAGGTCATGAAGAGAGCTTAAAGAAATAACATTAGGCCATTTATTTCAAGAAGGTGAAGGAGAGAAAATATTAATTTATTTACTTTACATAAATTGATTACACACATTTTCAGGTTACCCGAAGTGCCATAATTTGAACTTGAATGGATGCTGGCACTGAAAATGCTCAGTGCCGATAAGCCAAAAAAAAAAAAAGACCAAAACTACAGGAGAAGAGTGAATATTGAACATTGCTCTTCTCCTTAAAATGTCTTTTTCTGCAGTTGACCAAGCCCCCATGCACCCTCCACATCCCCCAAACCTATATATACCAACTCTGAGATTGTCATACCATGAAGAAAATAGACTTAGTATATGTAAGTCTGCTTTTTTGGCCATTTAATCTCTATCAAGTGCCGACATTTCAGGTGGTTACCCTCACAAATATTTAGCCACTAGACCTACAGAGAGCTGAAACTGGATTTGTGTTTGTTATTGATTTCCATTTTAAGATGATGACTCTAGCACAGCTCTATAAATGGATAAAAAAGTTCCCGACTATGAAAAGACTAGTTCTGTTGGTCTACTCAAATTCCTTAAAGCCTGCATCACCTTCATTGCACTGCCTCTACACTACGTCTTCATCATCCCACTATGTAGTGTCTGGTGCCTTTATTTTGGAATATAGCTAATATGATGCCCGTCCCTAAAGTATCCTATAGCACAATAGCTAACTCCTTTTGGCCTTCAGCCTTACTATGACCCTTGGATAAAATCCTGAAAGCAGATGCCATCTCCCCACTTCAGGACTGCACAGAATCTTACAGCCTCCTCACTAGCCATCAACATGGTGTAAGAAGAGACCATAGTACCAAAAACTGCTCATCTTACTCTGTCTCATCTTATAGGTCACTGGAAACCGACAGCCTGACAGCAGCCATGTTCACTGACCGATCCAAGCCTTTGACCTTCTGAATCATTCTTTTCTCAGCAAACAGCTCTTCCTCTATGGTCTTCACTATATATCTTTAAATTGGTTATGAAATTATCTGCATGACAGAGTCTTTAAAATTGTCCGTTCATACTCTCCTTCAGGTTGCCACCCAGTCCTGGCTGGCATTCCTAAGGGCTCTGTCTTTGGACTTTTACTATTCATCATCTACATCAATGACATTATTCTTACTCAAAATACAAGATATACCCTTCTGTATGCAGATAATGTTGCCATTCATGAAAATGGTAACTCACCTGAATCTGTCTGTAAATCATTCAATATTTCTTTAATACAACCATACAATGCCTGTGAAAATATGGATTTCAAAAATCAGTCATAACAGCACCGCTTGTCAGTAATCATAAAATAACTCTAATATGCTGATAAAATGTTGATAGTATGCTCTGTAGTCTTCAAAAGGTCACATGTAGTCTTCAAAAGGTCAGTGCTGAGGTGGAATAATCATATTTTGTAGCATGGGCAGCAAAAAAATATGTCTTAACTACAGTCATTTTCTTGGAATCCTGCAGGCCCAGATGAAGGCACTCTCAAAACAGGCAAGACCTTTCACTTGTTTTTCCATTCGCATCCACAGTATGTATAATACAGTTACCACAGTGCTCTATAAATGAATTTCTGTCACCAGTCTGTTAACTACTTAAGATCACAGTGAACTAAGAAGGGTGTACTTTTGCCTATTCTTCAATACTTTGTCCTGTTATTGTGTCTACTTCATCCAGAATGTACAAAAACTCCAAACAATACAGAAATAAAACCATCAAGTCATAGCTGCTGCTGGTAATAAGCTCCACATCTGCAAAATATTAAGGAGGTCGGCTGGTTTCATATCTCCCAAGGACTTGCTTTCCTGTTGTGCACATTACTGATCAAAGTTCTTTACTTGTATCATACCAGTTTCTTGCAAAGACTCATTTTCTTCAAACAATACTCCAGGTCGGTAACATCCTCAGACTTCTCATCTCTTACAGTTCTTAGTCCACTCTATTCACTTGTCTGTACTGAGACTATCTTCTGTTTTTTTGGCTCTTACATTAAAACTCTTTCCCTAGCACAGTATGTCAGCTCCAAACTCCCGTCACGTTTACCATGCGCCTCAAGTTATACTTGCAGTAGCACAATAGTGTAAATACAAATGCTTGGAATCTGTCACCTAATGATTCCTGTTTTATTCTCACCATAATTTGTAATATACTAAATGTAAATACCTGCAATATGTTACATCAGTAGTCATGTCTTATTCCATACATTATTTTACATCATACTAGATCATTTAAGTAATGTACATATATGATCTACAACTCTGTTTCTATTGTATCTTTCTTATATTTGAAGGTTGCGAAAAAGAGAAGTTTTTTTTTTGTAACAAGGTCGTAATTAAAACTTCACCTACATGTAACTACCTAACTTCCTTTTCTTGTTATTTGTTTGGCTGACAATACTCACAGAATACAAACTGTTGAAAATGCAGTGTTCAGATTAATTAGGTTAGCGGACCCCAGATGCACCACTGCAATTTGCCTAAAAAATTTATTTGGCTTTCTGTGCCTCGTAGAGCCACTTTTCTTCTAAGTACTCTAATTTACAAGGTTCAAAACACAGCCACTTCCCCCCTTCAAGTGTGAAACTACCTTTACAAGACAACCCTCATGTATTCAGAAGTACGCCAAACAATTTCTGTGTAGTAAGCCCTCCATTTAAACCTCCTGTAGGTGAGAGAGCCTTCACTAGATTGGGACCTGTTACCTGGAACCATCTGCCTACTGATATATAAACTCTAGAAACAATTACAAGCTTCAAAGGTTCTCTTTACGGAATCTTCTTGAAACTTCTACCATGATAGTGGTTAGGTAACGTACCATCTCATTTCATGAATAATAAAATATATTTAAGAAACTTTTCTCAGCCTCTTAATGTGCAACTTATACACATATATTTTACATGTATATAGGTGTTTTTGTAATATATGTATGATTGCACTTTATTTTATATATTTCATATCCTGCATTTATATATATTTGCCTCTCAATGTACTCTGACTGAATGTTTTAATCTTACACTATCTACACTGAATCTTGCCATTATGTCCTGAATTACATTGAAGCCATTCTGTATATTTATTTATTTATTTAATTTATTTTATTTTACATTTGTTTTCTGGGAAAGCCCGACTGAAGAGTACCCATTATCAGTGGAGGCCCGGAGAGAAATGCTCCACATAGTGACATTACATAAACATAAAGAAAACATTTCATAAAGAACGTAGACATGTAACAGCTTAATACACAAAGACCATGATATATTTTCTGCTGTCTAAGTTCAAATAAATGCTGAAAATGGTCAATAGACTGGTCCACTTTACCAGTGAACAAATAGTAGATAAATATACAGGTAAACTTAAATATACACATTAACCAGAAGTAAATGTTAGTAATAGTCAAACACCTGTCATATACTGATAAAATAGTGGTATAATGCATTGCTTGGGGAACCCACTTGCACTTTTCAAAACATCCATGCTGTGATGGGATAATAGATTTTTATGTGATACCAGTAGCAGAAAGACATGTTGGGCATTAATAATGCATCGTAACTCAAAGAACATGAAAGTGGCTTTGCTTTATCTGGCAAGTTTAAAAGTACATCTTAAAAGTGGAACCATGACAATTTCAGAAAAAAATAGTAAATTCCAAAGAATCTTGAAATGGATGCATAATTCATGTAAGTATCTCATAACAGAAGGAAATGAGCAGGTTTCAATACCAAATACCAGGAGCCTGTTTTCATTTATAAAAAATTATAAATGTACAACCATCATGTTGTGGTAAAATGAGTCTGTTTTAACCATATGAATGATTTAGTAATATACTTTTTTTATTTTAATATCTTTATTGAATTATCATTTATGACATAAACAAACATTTATATGATAGAAAACAAACCATATTAACATGTTCACAGTTGCAAACATTATACTTCACATATATTCTGCTGTATAATTATCATCAATCCATTATATAAATTCCTGAATTCCTGCCTTCCCTTAAACCTTACTTCTCCTCTAAAACATTATTCTGCATATATTGTTCTCACAGTTACCAATTTTGTCTATGTAATTTGCTTTTACCCTTTTCTAAATATCACACTTCAGTTCCTTTATCTTTGTTGCAATGTTCACTATTTTAAAGATACATATAGACTTTGATTTCCATTTTCTACAAACTGCTTTTTTTTTGGCAACCACCCGAAATAAACTTAACAAGTTCCTACTGTGTCTAGGCAATTCAGATCCAATTTGCTCACCCAGTACTCTATGGGGGATTTTTATGGCCTGCCAACTCATTACACTCCCAAAACCTATGAAGATGACTGCAAACTAGGAACAATATTCAAAACTCCAAAAGATGTGGACATCCTACAAAAGGGCCTCGCTAAGACAGATGCCTGGTGTCAAAGCCATGGCCTCAAGCTCAATGCCAAAAAGTGCATTGTCATCCCTTTTGGTAAAAACTCTGTACCCATGAACTACCACATAGGCGGTAGTCTATTTAACACCGAAAGTGTGATAAGAGACCTTGGGACACTGGCGGACAGTAGTCTCTCCTTTGATAATCAGTGCACCGCAGTAGTCAGGAAATCCTTCTACGTGGCACATCTCATCACAAAAGATTTCTCATCCAGGAAAAAAGAGTTCATTGTTCCCCTCTACTTGTCACTCATTAGACCCATTATAGAGTACAAGCCCCTTTTGGTATGTACCTCACAAAACATCTACAACAACAACTGGAAAGGCCACAGAAATACCTCACAAAGAGGATTACTGGCCTCAAACCGATGCCCTACGCAGACCATCTAAAAAAACTGCCACTTTACTCCATCGCATATCGCCTACTCAGAGGCGATCTCTACCTAACACACAAAGCTATGTCAAACCCAGAGCTTTTAGACATGCTCCACTTAAAGAAATCCCAATCCCTAAGAGCTACACACTCTAGGGACCTAAACCTTGTCACCACAATATCAAAACATGCTGGAGGGATAGATTCCTGTCCCAGAGACTTCCCATACTCTGGAACAAACTCCCTATCTATATCAAACAAAGCTCCTCATTAGCACTCTTCAAGAAAAATCTTGATGATTGGATGGGAGATAGGAAATTCACCCCGGGATCATTTCTGTGGCTGTGCTCGACAGTGACACAGGAAAATAATTTTTTTGGGTGGCAAAAGCCAGGGTACCTTTTGGCTAAGCTTATATAGGCCCTAGGGCCAATAGTCAAGTACCTACCTATGAATCTATGAAATATATGTTCCCAATTACCATTTCTTCCACATCCCAGCTCCAACATTTGCCATCTACCCGAGGAAAGATTCTTTGGAGTCTGCTTGGGGTATAAAATACCTATGCAAACAATTACAAACAAATAATCCTAAATCTTCTAGATTTTGTTGCATATTTGGGAGTCATATATATATATATATATATATCTATATATATATATATATATATATATATATATATATATATATATATATATATATATATATATATATATATATATATATATATATATATATATATATATATATATATATATATATATATATAACCACCATTGTTTCCTTGTGAAAAGTATTATAGCGTCTCCTCTATGATTAATTCTTATAGTTATTGTATAATATTTATATGCCCTACTAATTATCCATTTTTTAACAGCAACTTCTGTTCGATTCAACAAAAGCTCTACCAGAACAGGTGTTTCACACAGGATTCTCATATCCCTTTCTCTTTGACTGTACTCTGATATTAAATCTTGATAGGGAAGGCAGTCTGTAGCCTGCAGGCCAAATGCCTTCTTGGCCTCTTCCCATTCTGTTACCTTTCCCTCTCTAGTTATTTGCTCCCAGTACCTTAGTTCTTTTTGCCATTTTTTCCAGTAAATTCCAGCTCCCCAGTTTGCTTATTCGGTATACTCTTTATTACAATAATCCCAATGGGCAGACTTTTCTTTCTCAGTTCTAGTGTTGGCTTAGTTCTAAAAATATGATCTGATGTTGTTAATCTTCGTCCATTCCTTACTGATGGGTTATCGGTTCTGTCCTCGGAACCGAGCTGGCCATATATCAAGCTCACATCAGCTAAAAAGTCTTGAGCCAAGATCCTACCCACAATGCTCTGCTACCTGTTACCTCAGATTGCGTTTGCTGCATTGCTGTACAGCCGTGTCAAGCCACTCAATTCAGCTAAGTGTATAATTTTTTGAAAGTTTATATATTGTTTCTACTTTAAAGTTTTTCAGACAGTTTCTTGACTTATTCTACTATCCTATTGTATCCTTAAGACTCTCTCCCTTTAGTCTATTTCCTTTTATTACCCATTTCTTACCTTTGAGGTAATTCTTCATTACCATCATTGGTAATCCTTCTTCCTTCTCTCTTCTTACCCTTTTGGGTAGCCTTTCCTCTTCTTCTTCATACTGTTGTCCTTCTCCACATCATCATGTCGGATAAGAAAAGTAGTGTTGGTTTTAAACAGTGTAAGGATTGTGGCCGTAAGTTACTGTTTTCCAATGGCCATGACTTATGTGTCTATTGTTTGAATGTCTCCCACCTTACTGTGGATCCCCCATGTGGGATTTGTAGAAATGTTTTGACCAGGACTCTTAACAAGAGAAAGAACAAGATAATCCTAAAAGGTCTTCTCAAATCTCATTTCTGTGAGGCTATCTCTGGGTTGGAGGGCTCACCCCCTCCTGCTAAACCCTGTAAGAGGTGTTCTTCCTCTTCCTCGTCGAGGTTGCTCACTTCATCTCCCTTTGGAGATTGCAGGGAGTCGACTCATAAGAAGGTGAAAATGAAAATGAAGATGAAGGTGGTGCTAACACCTGTGACTCTTTTGGCTCCAGGCACGGCACCGCCCCATTTGATTCTTGTTCCAGCCATGTCCTCGTTATTGACACTGGCACTGGAGTTCCAGGTGCAGACACTTACAGCTCCAACAGTTCCGTCGTAACCCTTACTGGCACCGTCCATGCAGGTACAGTCACTTTTGGCATCGTTGGTGCAATCTCCTTAGGCCCTGAGTATGACATTACTGTCCTCCACGGTGCAGACACTTTCAACACTGACATGCTCTTCAGTGCAGTCCTTTTTGGGACCATCATTGTTAGCAGTGCAGACACCTTCCTTGACGACACAGTACCCATCGGTGCAGACACTTGCTTTTACTGTGCAGACACCTTCGACTTCTGTGGCGCTGATGTCATCGGCACAGACTACTTTGACACCATTCTCTTTGGTGCAGACATCCTCGGTTCTGGACTCTGCACCTCTCGGATTATCAAGGACCAAGTACTCTCCTTCCTTGGATCCATTCGTTGGTAGCTAATATATTCCTTTTCTAGAAAGGCCAGAATCACCCTCAGGTTTTTCTATGAGGTCGACCAAGAGCTTCTCTGAGCAAGATATGTTGCGGCTTGTTGACCAGTTGCTTGTGGCCAGAGGTCTCTCTCAACCATTGAAACCCACGTTCCCTCCTTCAGGTGAATGTATATCTCCTCAAACACCAACGTACACTCCTATTTTTATTTCCACCCAAGTATCAAAGTCCATTACTCCAACTGCAGCTTCTCTCCCTCCGACCCCAATAGTGGATCTCACTTTGGAGCCAGAATCATCCTTGTGGCCCTCAGTGCACTGGGCATCGGGCTTTTCTTAGGCCAGTGGCTATGCCATGGGGGAGGGCATTCTTTGTTCCACGCCAATTTTTTTCTATGGCACCGCCAGGAATCCTCCTTCTCTCACACTTCAGAGTCCTCTTGAGACTCCTGGTCTGGGGGTCGGCTCGTTGGGGCAGGGTGTGACCCCAGTTCTGAGATTGTCATGCTTGGTTCCAGGCTCCCATCCCTCCTTGGGTGGACTGGCCTTCCAGGCCATGGAGAGGCACTTGCCTCCACTGGCAAACCCCATGTGTCAGAGTTCTCTCCCCCCTCTGTGCAGCAACTCTCACAAGCCACAACCTTCGGACACCAGGCAGAAGGGCCTCAGGTTTCTCCCCCTCAGGAGACCCCCTCTTTGCAGTCTTCCCCAGGACCTCCCACTGAGGAAGTATCCCGCAAAGCTTCATGCAAGAGGAAGCACATGGACTCCACTGAGGAGTCTTTGACTGAAGATACGGACTTTGATGACAGGGAAGGGTCCCCACAGTCTCCCTCTGATGAGGTGTCCTTTGGTGACATCCTTGAGATCCTTAGACAGAGGGGTGACTGGAAGTTCTCTAATCCTTTCTCAGAGGAATCCATATTCCTTTAGGCCTTTTGTGCCCGGCCCCCTACCACCTGGGTTACCCCACCGGCCAATGAGCTTTTCCAGCTCATCGTCCAGCTTGCATGGAAGGCTCCTGACACCCTGGAAGTGATACCACGGTGGCCTGATAAAGTTTTATCACCCCCAGCTGAGCATCCCCATTGGTTACGAGGTCTTCCAGTAGATGCCATGGTGGTGGTGGCTACAACTAAGAAAGACTTGGCAGAAGAGAGCCAAACTGTCCATCCACCCAACAGGGTGTCCCAGGCAATAGAAGACTAGGGAAGCAGGTGTTTGCTTTATCAATCTTCACCGTAATGTCTTTGAACTATATGGCACACTTTACGAGGCTCCAGAGGGATCTTATCAACCAACTCTCTGAAACTTTGGCAGGAGCTGTTTCTGATGAGGTCCATGACAATGTAGCTTCTTAGATAGCCACCCTACAGTCCATTTGCTATTCTTCCATGCTTTTTATTTCTCACGCAATGGAAGGAGTGGCTAGAGCGGCAGGTGTGGGTATAGTCACTAGACAACATGCCTGGATGCGCCTTTGTGACTTTGCGGACTCCTTTAAGGCTTCCTTCATGAATGCCCCCATTGAGGCCACTTCTTTGTTTACGCCTAAAGTTGAAAATATGCTAGCACGGTGTGAACAAGATGGCAAGAACCTATCTGCCATTGGTGTCAGACATTCCACTCCTCAATGATTCTACTCCAGAAATCAGAGGAGCAGGAAGATGTGGCACAGGAAATCACAGGGCTCTTTCCGTGATGCACATGCCGAGTTCTCCCCTAGTGGCAGAGGGGGAAACTCCATTGGAAGATGCTCCTTTTGGGGCAGAGGAGGTCCGCAAAACCGGGGTTCCAAAGATTCTTTCTCTGGCCAACCCTATCAGCACTCCTGAAGCGGTGCTCAACTGCTCACCTCTGGAAGCGGTCAGGGGGTAATTTTTCCTTGTACCACACTACCTTGTGAAACATAACCACCGATTCTTGGGTACAGTGGATACTATCCAGAGGTTATCACATCCCCTTTCATCTTTGTCCAACCTCATCCAGAGTATTACCTGGCATGCCACCCAGTCAAAGGGAAGCAGCAGCACACAAAATCCAAAAGCTGCTACAAAAAAAAAGAGTCATCCAAACGGTCCCCCCAGATCAGATAGAATCTGGTTTTTACTCGAGGTTCTTTTTAGTGCCAAAGAAGACAGGGGACTGGAGACCAATTCTGGATCTCAGCACACTGAACAAATTTGGAAAAACAGAAATTCTGGATGGTCACGGTTCAGTCTATCCTTCCTCTTCTGGAAGAAGATGATTGGATGTGCTCTGTAGAGCTTCAAGATGCATATTACCATATAAAAATGGACAAATGCTCAAGAAGATATTGCTGCTTCCACAGAGGAGCCAGTCACTAGCAGTTTCAAGCACTGCCCTTTGGTCTCTCTACAGCCCCCAGAGTGTTCACCAAATGCATGGCAGTGGTTATCGCTCACTTGCGACTTCAAGGATTCCAGGCTTTTCCATATCTAGACGACTGGCTCCTCACCGTCCCCACCAAGCATCTACTGGGAGAAGCCCTGCACTACACTCTCCTCACAGCACAGTGCTTGGGAATTACTATAAACTGGGAGAAGTCCAACACGACCCTAGCCCAGTCTTTGGAATTCATCGGGGTACTGTTGGACACGAGAAATTGCACAGCATCTCTTCCGGACCACAGGCTTCAAAGAATAAGGCAACAGGTTCAACTGCTGCTCTGTCACCACAAATCTCCCACCTGATCTATACTCCAACTCTTGGGGTCAATGGCAGCCTCGATCACCATTGTTCCTCTAGCCAGATTCCACATTAGGCTCCTTTAGTGGTTACTTCTCACTCAGTGGTACCCTCTACAACATCCTTTGTCTTTTCAGATAAGTGTAACTCAGAAATGCAAGCAAGATTTACTCTGGTGGATGTCTCGAAATCACCAACAATGGTCTTGCCCCTTCAGCCCCCATCAGCCGAAAGCCACGGTGACCACTGATGCCTCCCTGATGGGGGGGGTGCTATGTCAGTGAAACATGGTCCAAGGCACCTGGTTGGAGACAGAGGCCCTTTTGCATATCAATGTCCTGGAACTGAGGGCAGTGCTACTAGCATTGCAAGCATTTCATTCCATCCTTCCATCAGGGACTATTGCAATCCAATCAGACAACATGTCAGTGGTCTGGTACATCAACAAACAAGGGGGCACCAGATCTTACCCGTTATGCCGAGAAGCCTTGAGAATATGGCAATGGGTGATAGCTTCCAACTGCTTTCTAATTGTAATGCACATTCCCGGGAGCTCCAATGTGATAGTGGACAAATTGAGCAGGTGCATTCTACAACCTCACAAGTGGTCTCTCTACCCTGTGATAGTGGCAAAAATCTTCAAAGACTGGGGGCAGCCTTGCTGCAACCTATTCACCTCCCCAACTAACTTCAAGTGCAGCAGCTATTTTGCCCTGATCCCCCCTTAGGGACAGTCACTGAAAGATGCTCTAGTCCATGCTTGGCCCTTGGGTCTACTTTATGCTTATCCTCCTCTCCCCTTCATCTCCCAGTTTCTGAAGAAAGCACAGGAGTTGAAATGCAAAGTGATCCTCATTGCTCCATATTGGCCTCGACAAGTCTGGTTCCCCTTCCTCTGGCCTCACCTGATAGATCAACCGTGGATCCTCAATCCATCCCCAATGTTGATCTCCCATCTGCAGGGTCTGACTCACCCAAATCTAACAACCCTGAAGCTGCCAACTTGGTTTCTCCACTTCCAATGATTGCCAGGCAGGAAAACCTCTTGTCCCCAGTGTGCAATATTCTTATTGCATCTCATAAATCGTCCACCAGACTAATCTATCTCAATAAATGGAAAAGGTTTTCTCTATGGGCAGCGAATAAACAGTTAGACCCCTTGTCAGCCCCAGTTTTGGTGGTTTTGGTTTACTTATCACACCTTTTCCACTAGTGGGGTGTCTGCCTCTACTATCCGTGTACATTTAGCTACCATTTCGAATTTCCACATTGGTTTTCAGAATTCTTCGCTCATGTCACATAGACTCTGTAAAACATTCTTGAAGGGGGGTTCTTCACCTAAAACCTCCCTTAAGAGAACCAGTACAACCTTGGAATTTGGCCTTGGTCCTGCAAGCCCTAACAGTACCCCCTTTTGAACCTGCGTCTTCATGTGATTTAAAATATCTCTTGTGGAAAACTTTGTTTCTGATTGCAATCACATCGGCCAGATGATTGTCAGAACTTCAAGCCTTATGCATCAAACCTCCCTATCTTATCTTCCATAAGGATAGGGTATCACTGAGAACTAATTCTTCCTTTTTACCAAAAGTGGTGTCAGAGCGGTCTATCAGCCAATCTACTGACCTTCCAGTATTTTTTCCTAACCACTCTAACAGGGGAGAGTATTTTCTGCACTCCTTGGATGTTCATAGGCAAATATGATTTTATCTGAACAGAACAAAATCTACCTGTAAATCAGACCAGGAATTTCTGGCTTTTTCTGGACCAAGACTAGGTCATCTTGTCTCAAAAGTTACATTGGCTTCATGGTTGAGAAATCGCATTACCTTTATCTACAGCAAGAACAATGTCACCTTGCCTCGCAGAGTGAAAGCACATTCTACAAGGTCTATGGCAACTTCAGCAGCTTTTCATGCTAAGGCTTCCCTCAATATTACTTGCTCAGCTGCAACTTGGGCAAACCTCATACCTTTATTCCTCATTACAAATTGGATTTGGCCTCCAGAGGTAGAGCTTCCTTTGGCTCCATGGTGCTCAGGAATGTCCTTCCATGAGGGCCACCCGGGGATACAGGTAGCTGGGGACTGTGTCCCATTAGTAAGGAATGAACGAAGATTAACAATATCAGATAAAGAAGTTATGTCTTACCATAACGTTCCATCTGTGTTGTTGATCTTCGTTCATTCATTACTTCCCACCCTCTGTCCCTCTCCGGAGGTTCCTGGTTGAGCTCATATACTCCTTTATTGTATGTATGTTATGACCAGAGGTGGCCTCTACCTTTGTCTATCAACTTGCAAACTTGATCTGAGGTAACAGGGAGCAGAGCATTCTGGGTAGGACCTTGGCTCGAGAGTTTTTGGCTGACTCAAGCTTGATATATGGCCGGCTCAGTTCCATGGACAGAACCAATAACCCATCAGTAATGAATAAATGAAGATCAACAGCACAGATGGAATGTTATGGTAAGACATAACATCTTTTTCAGCTACTTTATGGATATAATATTATGTATGGCTGTTGCTATTCTCCTTAAGGATCTGCATCCAAAATACTACTCTCTCCTTATTTCTTGAAAGTCATCATCATCCCTTTCCACCTCAAAATATAGCTTTATGCATCTGTTATGTATATGAGGATTAACTGTATAGCTCTAACATAGCCCTTCAAATCAGGTAATCCTAAACCACCATCCTCTGTTGGAAGAGTCAACTTATCCCACTTGACCCTTGCCTACTTCCCCATCCAGATAGAATCTTTCATCTCTTACTAACTTCTCCTCTTGTTGATAAAAATATTCCTGACATATGTATAAAACTAGAGGGACTAAAATCATTGTTGTTGCTTATATATTGCTATCCATATCCATAAAAGGAGTTTCTAGTTTCTCAATTTTTGTATTACCTTTTGTTTAGCCTCTTCCTGCATATCATTAGCTGCCTTAACAGAATCCTAAATACTTCATTTTATCATGTGCCCATGGTATGGGTATTGCTAAATCATTTCATGTGTTGGTACATAGTTTATAGCTACAGCCTTTGTTTTATCTTCATTAATTTTATATCCTGAAAAGACTTGAAACTGTCTCAGAATGTTCCACAAAACTCAGATGCCCTTTTCTGGTTTTATCAAGTACAGGATAATATCATCTGCATTTTGATTACCATGCCATACCAATTATATCCTTGGATTTAATGCAAATAAAGGGGAATGAGGGCACCCCTGTCTGGTTCCTCTGTTCAGACAATACTTATCAGAGAGGAAACATCTCATTTTAAATTTTTGCCTCTGCTCTCTCATAAATCTTCCTAATTAACCTTTTTATTGTATAAGGGAATGCAAATGCTTCCATTGACATACTCATAAAATTCTAGTTTACTCTGTCAGATCCTTTCTCTACATCAAGACCAACCAATAATAATAGTATTTTCTTACGTTCTGCTTCCATCTGGATCATTATTGTGCTAATTAATGTTATCAAATCTTTGCCCCCCCCCCACAAAAAAAATCACATTGATCCATATCTATCAATTTTTGCAACACCTTAGCCATTCTTTTGGCTATTACAGATATAAACATTTTATAATCATGGTTTAAAATTGAAATGGGTCTATATGAAGCTAGGCCTGACAGATCTTTACCATCTGTTGGTATTACAGTCACCACATCTTTCTTCCAGAATGTTTGTGCTGCCACTCTTTTTCAAAATACTGTTAAACAAAACCTTACAGATCTTTAAAACTTTCTAACCTCCTAGCTTCTGTCACCATTCGTCTCCTCCTGTTTTAACTGTTAATTGTTGAGCCTCTTTTACCTCTATCCTTGGCATACTTAAATCATCCATAAATATTTCCATTTATATTTTTTCTTGATTTCCACATTTCTCTGTTTTTTCATAAAATTTTTGAAATATATCTAATAGCTTACAGGCTCTCAGGTTAGTTTTCTTGTTACAGGGTCCTTAAGTTTAGCAGCAACCTTTTCTACTTTCTGTTTGCTCAAGTCATTGTGCTAAATGTTTTTGTGCTCTGGAGTTAATATCAAAAACAGTTGCTTAACAGCAATCTTTCTAAACTCATGCATATTATCCAGATACTCCCTTAACGCCTCATTAGCACTCGACAGTTACACCTCTTCTTGTTTTGTGAGATTTGCCTGCAATACTTTGTTAGCCCCTTCTAAATAATCCTTGTTAATTCTTAACCATATCTCTTTTTCTTGTATTTCTACATTAGTTTTTAAACTCCACTTTCATTTTATCCCACTCACTAGATATAACTTCTAAAGAAATTTCTGTCTTCTCTAATAACTCTCAAATCATTTACAGTACCCATTCCTGAATTCCTCTCTTTTTAACTGGTAGATGGGGATGCACCAGTGTCTCATTTATACTTCAATACCCTGTATTTTTTTAATCTTAGTTGTTACTGGCATATTATCTGAAATAGTTATCGGATGTATGTTGAAGTTTTCAATTAAATGCACAGGTTCTCGTGAAATATAATTTCTGTCTAGTCTAGCCCAGTGTTATTGTACCTTGGGGAATGATATGTAAATTCTGTATGAGTTCCTTCTACTGAATTTACATATTTCATACGAAATATTTTCATAAATGTCTTCAAAAATCTACCCCTTTTTTCTTATACGTTCCCTTCATAGTCCCACAGATACATCCTCAGTGTTGCAAATCAACTTCCAGTCCCTACCTAAAAGTAATATTGCCTGCTGAAAGCTAATTATTTCTCCATAACAGCAGTTTTAGGTGGAATAGAAATACATGCCAGCTTAATACTCCTCCTCCCTTGCCAGTACCCCTTACTACCACAACTCTACTATTATCTTCTTTTTCCTCTTCTATCACTATTGGAGCTCTTCTAGCAATTAGTATAAGTACTTCCCTTTTTCTGTGTCTCTGATACTCTGCTAAATATCTATCCTGAAATCCTTTCTTTATCAAGTTCACATGCTCACTTCTTTCCAGTTGTGTTTCTTGCAGCATGGTTATTTCCACTCTGTATTCTCAAACCTTTTTGTCTATATCTGTAAGGCCATGTTTCAAAACAATATGGACAGTGCAACCATTTAGGATAAGAAGTTATTATCCTTACCTATTGTATGTATTATATTTCTTAAATGTCTTTTCCAGCATTTGTGTTACATGCAGCCGCTAATCTTTGGCAGGCTGATCCTTTTCTTCATATGCTTGTTGAACCTATGTCACATTTTACTTGACTTTTTGTTTTAATTAAAGCACTCAAAAACAAACCAACAAACACACACCACACAACACCCCGCATAACCTATTATCTTAAAACAAACAGACAAAACATGTACATCTGCAAATAATGAAGTTTAACCTGACTGATAGGAACAATTGTCCCATATTGACAGCTGTAACCACAGGCATTAACTAACCTAAAATTAAGGTTATGCATGCTAAGGCACATGCTACAGCATGTGCTTCTTCTCACACTAATTGCCATCTGTTCTTGTTTTATTTTATTCCCCTTTCAGATGTGAAAAAAACAGCTTTATTTGCTTTCAGAAAACTGAGTATCTTTAAATAAAAGTAAATTATACACTGTTCTGATAAATGCTTTGAAGAATTTAGGGACCAGAAAATCAGCTGTCTGTTATTCACTTCCAATAATGTCAGACTTTATTTTTTACTAAACTGGTTGCTCTTGTATCTTTATTTTTACATTTCTTTCAGCAGACAATGTCCAGACTTCTCAAGATCTATTGTTTTCACCTGTTGTCATCTTGTTTCCAAGGAAACATAAGAACAGAATATACAGCTGCCCTCAGCTGAAGACTTCTGAACTCACCCTGAATATTTATTTGCCAAAGGAAAACTATTCATTATATTCACAGTGGTATCTTGTTTTAAAGCCCAATCACTTACATTAAAAACTTGTTATTAGATTAAACCAAGGGCATTACTCCAGACATTCACCTATGCAAAAGTATAAGGAAACATCTCAATTTTATATACATTATAATCAGCCATCTAACTGCCCAATGTTATAGCATATTAGCTTAAAGTGCTTTTGTCCAGTCTTTCTACATTGTAATGCCTACATTTCTTAAAACTAATTAAAAAATACTTGTTTACTTTTCTACGTTTTATCACACACATCAACCACTAAAATGCTTTACTGTATACAATGAAATGTTTTATACAAATACTGTTAATAAAAAAATGCTTTACTTACAGTTCCTTTTTCTTTTTCCTTTTAGTGTCCTTCCAAACAGTCTCACAAGTTTAACAAAGTTAACAAAAAGTCCAATCATATCCTGCCACTTTGTCTTGTAAACCCAAATTTCACCAATGTGATTGATGCTCTACAGTGTCACATGTGTTCACTAATTTCAGTGCTTTTCAGCAATGTACTTTAATCAAAAATGAAAGTAAGAAGCCCTTAAGAAATTAATAAAAAAATCAACAAATTACAAAAAGTAAAATCAGAAGATTTCAAAGAATCTACATAGGGAATGAATGCAGGCATCATAGAAGCATTCCAGATTGAAGGACATAAGCAGGCTTCACTCCAATCAGAAAAAAAACAATGAAAATGAACTTGAATTCATTTAAACTATTATAAACAGTAAAAGTGTGATCACAATTTCACTATAAAATGAGTCTGTTTTAACCATACATTTTTATCAGAACGCCTTAAGTAAAGCAAAAATGACAAGTAAAAATGTCTTTATATATAAATAAAAAAAAAAATGAGTGTCCACAGTATAAAATAATGAGAAAGGAAGTATAATAAAGCTTGACAACAGAAATATCTTTACTTGATATATATAGAAGAATGTCATGTTATGCATTTCATTGGTAGCAGTGTTTATACAGTCAGTTTTTTATATACTTCTGTGAGATTCAGTTCAAATGTGTGATTGTAATTTATGAAATTAAATTCAAATTACTTCCAATTTTTCCTATACTTTGGGTTTTAATTGTTTTGGGATTCATTTAACTGACAAGAATTCAGGATTTTTTAAATTGACTTGGAGAAACTGTCTTATGAAAGAGAGGAAGCCAATTACAGATCTGAGGGAAACAGTGCCGAAAAGGGATTCATTTAATTGACAAGAATCTGAGTTTTTAAACTGACTTATAAAAACTATTTAGCATGCAAAAAAATGAAGCTGGTTACAGATTTGAGGGAAACGGTATCTAAAAATGCTATCACTTAAGCTATATTAATTTAATATACTGAGAATGAAAGCATCATGTTAGTGTAGATCCCTGCATGGGCTCGACCACTTTAATGAGGAACATGACCAGTGGAGTGCCCAAGTTCAAGTTTATAATACAGGCTGGGAAGTGATTCCATATTAGACCTTCAGATAGGTACTCTAAATTATTGTTACCATACTAGTTACCCAAACTTGCTTTAACATCTTTGACAGATCACAGTCTTTAACCTCATTTGGTAATTTATTTCAGTATTTAACAATCCTGTCTGGTTTACATATACTACTATGGGCTTTTAGAGATCTGTTTGGGTTTGGAGCCAGTCCTCGGCTCCAGCTCGGCGGTATACTATAGTGCGAGAGCTTTTACTGGCTTGAGGCTAGCCCCTATCCCAGCATGCCTAGCGGTAGTTACCCAGATCTTGTTTGCCGCTTGCAGTGCCGAGATTGTGGATACTGGCTCAGGCTAAGTGTTTTCTCTTTATTATATTTTTGAAGAAAAATTTTTGCTTACATTTTATATCTTGTTGACAGTAGTTGTCCTTCATATTTCTACCTTTCCCTATCCCATCTGAGTGACTTGCTTCTGTTGTGGACTAACCATTTTCTCTCTAGCCCTTTCCCCTCTTTTAAACCTGTTTAACTTAGTGGGTTCTTTGTTTTTTCTTGCCTTCCTTATCTATTAATTTTTAAGGATTTGCCATTTAAGTTAGGGGCTCTCCTTAGGTGGGCAGTTCGCCATTTAACTTAGAGGCTCCCCCTTCTCTTCTTTCCTGTCTGTAAAAAATAAAACATAAAAAAAGTGTTTTTGTGTCTGTATTTGCTAGTAGTGTATTTTTTTTGTCTAGCTTTAGATAGTGCTGTTTGACATTATGTCAAAAGATACTGCCAAGGAAGATGAACCTTCGGGTTTCAAAAAGTGCGATCCGTGCTGCCAAAAGATGTCCCTTACAGACAGGCACACAAGTTGCGTGTATTGTTTAGGGCCTGTTCACCTGCAGGATTCGTGTTCTATTTGCCATGCATTTAGTTTAAGAGCCCTGCAGGAGAGAAAGAACAAATTGATTTTAAGAGGGTTACTGAAGGGCCCCTTTTATGCTGCTATAGAGAGGACTCAGCCAGCAAAAAAAAAAAAAAATGGAAAAACCCAAGCCTTCATCCTCTTTGGCTCCAGTTTTGGAACCATCAAAAGAGAAGGACAAGTTACAAGCTAAGTTGGACCCGACTTTTGGTTCCGACAAGACACTTTCAAATACGGCTTCATCTGTTGTTTCGGAGCCAGTAAGGTCTGATAAGCAATCTAGGTCTCCTACCTTGGAATCAGTGTGGTCTGCTCCACAGTCTCCTTTATTACAATCTGTAGCAGACAGTCACTGGTCTTCAACCCATTCCTCTTGGTCATCCAGGAGCCTCTCGGATGATGATGTGGAGATGGTGGTGAAGAGGCTTCTTAGGACACCAGCATTAGCTAAAATACTTTCAGGCCCATCCCAGACAGAAATGGTGAAAAAACAGCCCAGCCAACACCTGTCTTGATTCTCTCTCCGACTCCTCTGAGCTCAGAGCTGGAGTGTATGGAAGTCGTAATGGTGGCACCGTCGGTTCTGGTAACCTCCAGTCTTTTGGTTCTGACTACCACTCTGATCTCCTCAATACCCTCTTCTATCAAGGGATCTGGGAGCCAATGCTCCCTTTTCAGCTCTGAGAAGGGGAACGGCATCAACTCACCCTACTCTGCCTCTCGGAGCTTCAGTGCAGGTCAGCTCGGCTCCTACATTAGCCTCAGAGCCATCACCCTCAGTTCGGAGGAGGTCTCTGGCTTCTTCGGAGCTGAGAACTCTTTCAGGTCAGGACCACAATGCCTTCGAGGTGATGAGGAGCATGCTGTCTGCTAAGACAGCTCCACCCTCAGCTCCATTAGCTCCTTTGCCTTCGGTGCCAGTGTCCTCCTCTGAAACACCCCTCCGCCCCAAGCATAGGAAACCCATGCTTCAGGATGCCCCATTGGGCAATCCCACTTCTTCCGAGACCTCCCCTGAGCATCTCGCAGAGGAGGTCCCTAAGAAAAGCATGTGAACTCCCCTGAGTCCTTGACATCAAACACAAACTTGGATGACTCAGAAGGGTCCCCACGGTTCCCCTCTGAAGATGTCTCCTTTTCAGACATCTTAGAAATCCTTAGACAGAGAGGTGACTGGAGTCCCTTGCCCCTTCTGAAGATGAGTCGGTGTACTTGGATGGATTCAGTTTCAGACCCTCTACCTCTTGGGTATCTCTTCCTTTTGACCCACTATTGCAGATAGTGAGTCGGATGGCTTGGAGCTCTCCAGACACCATGGAACCAGTTCTGCGGAGGCCCAATAAATACTTAGCCCCTGAAGGCAGAGCCTTCTTATCCAAAGGTGTTCCTGTTGATGCTATGGTGGTGGCAACAGCCACCAAGAAGGAATTAGCAGAAACTTCTTCATCTGTCCATTCGCCAAATAAAGAGTCTCATACGATGGACAGATACGGGAAGAGTATATTTTCTTCAACGACCTTTACACTCAGGTCGCTGAACTATTTGTCCTACTTTACAAGGCTTCAAAGGGATCTCCTCAAACAGTTAGGAGATACCTTACAGGATCTTACAGCTATGGGTGCCTTGGACAAGGCGGCTCTTCAGCTTGCAACCTTGACTTCAGTGGTTAAGTCCTCCATGCGGCTAATTTGTTACGCAGCTGATGGGGTGAGTAAGGTGGAAGGCACAAGGGTGGCCTTATGCAGACATTCCTGGATGTGCCTTTGTCATTTTACGGAGCCCTTCAAGTCTTCCTGTACCAATGCCCCCTTTGATGGCTCGTCCCTATTTGGCCTTCAGGTAAAAGAGATTCTTATCAGGTGTGAACAGGAAGGCAAAACTCTCTCTGTGGTGGGAGTATGTTTTTCTGTTCCATCTAGGCCTTATCCTAACAGCCAGAACAGCGGAAAGATGTGGTTCCAGATATCCCTTGGAGCTTTGCCTGACACACGTGGAGATTTTTCCCCCATGTGGCAGAGGGGGAAATAACAGAAGATGCCGGTCTCGCAGCGGGGGGCGGTCCGCAGAATCAGGGTGACAGAGATACCTTCTCTGGCAGGCCCTTCCAGCGCTCCTGAAGGGAGGCCTGACTGTCCAACTCTGGAGACAGTCAGGGGGAGATTATCCTTGTACCCAAAAGCCTGGCAGACAATCACAGAAGATACATGGGTACTGTTGATAATATCCGGAGGTCACAATATCCCCTTCTACCAACTTCCCCTGTCAAAAAGACAACACCATATCCCGGATGGTCCACCCAATCTTTGGGATCAAGCAAACCTAGAGGTTCAAAGGTTGCCAAGAAAAAGAGTCATCCAGGAAGTCCCCGCAGATCAAATCAGATCAGGAACTTACTCAAGGTTCTTTTTAGTTCCAAAGAAAACAGGGGACTGTAGACCCATATTGGATCTCAGCAGTTTGAACAAATCAGTCAAGAAAACAAAGTTCTGGATGGTAACACTGCAGCCCTTTCTTCCATTTCTGGGACAGGACAATTGGATGTGCTCTATCAATCTCCAGGATGCGTACTAACACATAAAAATGGACAGATGGTTAAGGAGCTATCTATGCTTCCAGCTGGGAGCCACTCACTGTCATTTCAGAGCTCTGCCATTTGATCTCACTACAGCCCCCAGGGTGTTCACCAAATGCATGGCAGTAGTTATGGCTCACTTGAGGTGTCTAGGATTCCAGGCGTTTCCATAGCTAGACTCCTTACTGCCAACACCAAGCATCAGCTAATCAGTGCAAGGGAATCCATAATTTGATCTTGCTCTCAACTAGGGATCACCATAAACTATGAAAAGTCTGCCTTGTTGCCTTGTCAGTATATTACCTTTAGAGGGGCAGATTTAGACACAAGAGCTATGATAGCAAACCTGCCTCAAGAAAGAGTATTAATGATCCATTGCCAAGTTGCAATGCTATTGACAAAAAAGAGGGTTCAGGCAAGATTTATCCTCATGGTCCTGGGTTCTATGGCAGCGGCAGTCACTCTGGTCCCTATGGCTCGCTTCCACATGAGAATTCTGCAGTGGCTCCTCTTTGCACAATGGTCATTCCAGGATTTACCCATGTCACATCAGATTCTGATCACGGAATCCTGCAAGAAGGATCTGGAGTGGTGGCCGCACTCTCCCATGGTAACAATAGTCAGGCCGTTTATACCCCCCAACCTGTATCCACAGTGACCACAGACGCTTCCCAGATAGGGTGTGGTGGCATTATCTGGGACAGACTGTTCAAGGGACTAGGCAGGAAGATGAGTACCACTTGTACATCAATGTCCTGGAGATGAGAGTGGTGTTTCTGGCATTGCAAGCACTTCAGGACTCTCGGGACTATAGCAATTCAGACAGACAATATGTCGGCAGTATGGTACATCAACAAACAGGGTGGGACCAGGTCTTATCCCTTGTGTGGGGAGGCTCTACGAGTTTGGCAATGTCTTCCTAACACTTTCTGGTTGCAATGCACATCCCAGGAAATCCAACGTGATAGCAGACAGGCTTAGCCAGGCTATTCTGATGCCTCACGAGTGGTCCCTGAAGCAAGAAGTTGCAGACTTGATTTTTCACAAATGTGGCCAGCTAAGCTGCGATCTGTTTGCCACCCCCCTCAACAAAAAATTCAGTAGCTACTTTGCCCTAGTCCCACCACCAGGACAGTCACCCAGGGACACACTTGTTTATGACTGGCCTCCAGGACTGCTTTATGCCTTTCCACCCTTTCCCCTGATCCCCAAGGTTATTCAGAAAGCACAGTCATTGGGTTGCAAGTTAATCCTCATTGCCCCTTACTGGCCTCATCAGATAAGGTTCCCATTCCTCTGGCTTCATCTACAGTCGGAGCGTTGGATCCTGGACTTGGAGCCAGATCTCTTGATGCATCAGTTGGGGGCTGTCCATCTTTCCATTCAAACTCTCAAGCTGACAGCTTGGTTTCTCCAATTCCGGTCTTAGCCAGGCTTTCCGATATTTCTCCGACAGTTCAACACATTTTGATTTCCTCCCACAAGCCCACTACAAGGAAACTTTATGCTAGTAAATGGAGGAGGTTCTCTTGTTGGGCAGGCAAAAATCAGGTTGATCCTTTTACTGCACCCATTTCGAAGATTCTTGAATTTCTTGCTGAAACTTTTGAGTGAGGTGCAGCTACAGCTACTATCTGGGTTCAGCTAGCTGCCATTAATAATCTCCATATGGGAGAAATGGGGTCCAACATCATGTCCCATAGGCTATGTAAGGTAATTCTAAGAGGTGCTACCCTCTTAAGACCTCCAATAAGAGAACCCCCCCCCCCAGAATCTAAATTTAGTTTTAGACGCTCTGACTCTTCCCCCCTTTGAACCATCTGCTTCTTGTCCTCTCAAATTTCTGACTTGGAAGATGTTTGTCTTGGTTGCAATTACCTCAGGTAGAAGGGATTCAGAATTACAGGCCTTATCTATTCGTTCCCTGTACTCGATTTTCCATAAAGATTGTGTTTCTCTCAGAACCAACTTGTCTTTCTTACCCAAGGCATGTTCTGACTACAATTTGAATCTACCCATAGATCTTCCTGTTTTCTTCCCCAATCATGGCAACAAGGCAGAGTATAAGCTTTATCAATTGGGCGTTCATAGACAGTTGCATTTCTATTTACACAGGACCAAGGACTTTAGAAAATTTGACCAATTGTTCATATACTTTGCGGACAATAAAAAAGGTTGTGTAGACTCAAAGGTGACTTTATCTAAGTGGCTGTCAGACACTATAAACATGTCTACAATTTATGAAAACAAAAACTTCCAGGGAAAATTAAAGAACCCTCAACAAGGGCCTTGGCTATCTCTATTGCTTTTCAAGCCAGACTGCCTTTGGATTCGATCTGTGCTGCAGCTACATGGGCTAATCCTCGTACCTTTATCACTTATTACAAAATAGATGTGGCCTCCCGGAACAGGGCATCCTTTGGCTCCATGGTCCTGAAGAGTTTTTTCCAGTGAGCTACCCAAGAATCAGGTGCTGGGGATGCTGTCCCAAACAGCAAGAATGAAGGCGAGATATGGACAACATAACATAAAGAAGTTATGTACTGACCATAACGTTCCATGTTTGTTATCCTTGATCTCACCTTTCTTCTTGCGTCCCACCTTCCTTCCCCCTTCCTGGAGGATCGAGAGGAATTTCTTGTTTTTTATTGGTTATACTGGCTGAGTTTCCTTTTTACCATACATTTTGTTTAGTCCTATTCTCCCCTTCTTACTCTTGCAGATGGTTTACACCTTTATACGTAGGTGTCCTCTGATATATAAAATAGAGTATACCTTTTCTAACTGTATGGTCTAGTACTGAGTTATCACAAATGAGATCTGGGTAACTACCGGTAGGCATGCTGGGATAGGGGCTAGCCTCTAGCCAGTAAAAGCTCTCAAGCTATAGTATATGGCCGAGTCGGAGCCGAGAATTGGCTCCGAACCCAAACAGATCTCAAACAGCAAGAACGAAGGCGAGATCAAGGACAACAAACATATAACGCTGTGGTGAGTACATAACTTCTTTTTTACTTACCTTGTATACTACTATCAAGTCTCCTCAACCTACTATGAGGAAATATATACAGATTTAATACTTTAAGGCTATATGACTAGAACATGCCACCAAGAGGGTCAATCCATTAATAAGGTGATGGATACACTCTAAGGCTATTCTACCAGATTTTTTTCTTAACATGTCAAATGGGTCATCCAAACTCCATTTTTCTTCCTTTAAGATTTATAAATAAACACAATAAGATCACTTTATTAAATACATCTTTCTTAAATACGCTAATGGCATCCATCATCCTAGAACCAAGTTTCTTATTTCCAAGACTTTGTTAATAAAAGTCAGTTTACTGTCAACCAGTACATTTAGACATTTAAAAATAGTAGTATTTTCCAGAAATGTCTGTATGAATATTTGCTTCTGATATTTGGGGCACCAAAG
This sequence comes from Protopterus annectens, assembly GCF_019279795.1. NCBI lineage: Eukaryota > Metazoa > Chordata > Ceratodontiformes > Protopteridae > Protopterus > Protopterus annectens. The sequence continues at coordinate 819,552,563 of NC_056730.1, forward strand.
GTCATACATTTAATCTTACTGGTATTTATAATCATCTGATTAGTTTTGGCATACGACTGACATTTATCGTAAACATTCTGAAGTATATCTGCATGCTTTTATTAGAAAGGGCCTTACCAGTCTTTAAATCATCTATACAGACATTGCAAAACAATATTTGCTCAAAAGTGAGAGCACTAAGATATAGGTTAAATAAGTGGGTCTCAGAAGGGATCCTTAAAGCATATCCCAGGATAAAAGATAGGCTTTAACCTTGCAAGCTTCAGTGGCAGTGGTCCAGGTTTGATCAGTAAGCCAGCTTTGAATCCATCTCAGTAATTGGCCACCTTGACTACAACTTTCTTAACCTGACCATAAGTAATTGTTGGTTTATATCAGCCCTATACACATCTGGCAGTTGATCACTTAAGTATAAGCACATGCTAAAAATGTCAGTCACACCTGATTTAATTCAAAAGTCATCTGAAGTACTAGTCTGTCCCTGACTTTACTGACACAAAGTAGGAGACTGATAAGTCTCTAGTTGGTTACTGACAATGGATCACCCTTAGTCTTAAATATAACCGTGCTAATGATCTTTTTCAGTCAGCTGACGTTATACCATGTTTATATCTGGTATTAAGTACAGCATGGCTCTGTTAGACTATCCACTAAGATATTTTAAATTATGATTAGTAGTATTATCATGTTCAAAAGCCTTGATTAGATTCAAACATTTACTAGAAATCAGGGTACTATTTGTTAAGAGATTTTTAAGTATAGATAAAGGAGGCATCAAAAGAAAACAGTGTCAGATTCCACACAGCAAACCTCGCTTAGATATTTTGAATGAAACACGGTTTTACCCTCAACGAAGTTGACTAAATGTCAGTCATAAATTATTGGGAGTGGGATATTGTCTCTGGAGCTTTAATAAACCTAAAAATGCCTTTCCCATTGTTATTATATGCATAGGACAAATTCAGTTCCATATTTTTTATATCCTATTAGCAGCTGTTATCACCTGTTTTCCAGTTTATTATGTATTGGGGAGGCTAGCAAAATGATCTTATTTGCAGATAACACAAAAAAATAAGTGCCATAGTCCTAAATTTGACATAACCCTTGTAATACACGAAGAATACCTCTATAAGCTGACAGGTGGCAACTGAAGTTCACTCAATAAGTACAACGTTCTGCATTTTGGACAAAGCAACCCCAAGTTTGGGGGTACTAAACTAGGAGAGAGAGAGAGAGAGAGAGTGTGGCTGAAAAGGACTTAGAAATTATTGTCACACTAACCCTGGACCATTAAGAACAAGTAGCTCTCTTTTTGGGCTGTATTCTGCTGGGAGTAGACTTTAGGACACAGAGGTCATACTGTCCCATGATTGCATGCTACTGAAAAACAAATGGAATGCTGTGTGCATTTCTAGTGACCCTACAAGGAAAAGGATATAAATTAACTTGAAAGCATCCAGTGAAAGGCCTATGTGTTGTCAATGGAAAGCAGGAAAGAATACACACAGTATCTGAAATTGACAAAATCTGTATGCATTAAATATCAGAAGAGAAATTCTATCCATGCACAAGATGTTACCTGAGAGAACTGAAGAAACGGACTTGAGACAAAAGAATTGAGGAGATAGGAAGGACCATTATCTGCATCTGGAGAGTACTTGTTTTAATATTGACCATAGAATTTTTTTTTTCACTGAGACAGTTGTAGACTCTTGTAATAGACTGCTGTGTAGCTGATGGATTGTGAATCTTGAACAGGGGTCTGCAAACTTCACTATCAAAAGAGCCATTTTGGCCCCTCTTCCACCAAATAAAATTCATCTGGAGCCACAAAACCTATTCGACCTCTAAAATGAAGATAACATAACGTATACATTTTTATGTATAGTTATTGTACTGTATATAAAAGAACTATGTTTATAAGAGCAATATTTAAAATCCATCCCTTATTTTTGTTCCTTTGTTGGGATTTATATTAGGATCGCTCAGTCGCTGTGTGTGTGTGTGTGTGTGTGTGTGTGTGTGTGTGTGTGTGTGTGTGTGTGTGTGTGTGTGTGGGAGCATGTGTGTGAATCATGCCTCTCAACCTCTTGAAAGAAATCTGGACAAAGCCATAAATAATGGGAGGACAAAGGCCCAAAAATCGGGACACTTTAAATATTGCTCTTAAAAACTTAGAAAGTTGATAAAATAACAGGTTTTGCATTAGCATTAATTTTCTGAAGTCTGTAACTCAAAAGTCTCTCTATATTTTCTGACTTCAGCCCTCAATGATCTGCCAGAGAAAAAAAACACAATTCTATGAGAAACAGACCTAAATATGAGGCAAAAATCAGGACATTCTGCAAAAATCTTAACAGTTAAGAGGCAATTGTGTGTGTGTGTGTGTGTGTGTGTGTGTGTGTGTGTGTGTGTGTGTGTGTGTGTGTGTGTGTGTGTGTTGAGTGGCAGAGTGACCATTATTTTTCAAAGCTACAGGGAGCCACTGCAGAAGGGTGGAAGAGCCACATGCGGCTCCTGAAACGCAGGTTGCAGACCCTTGATCTAGAATGACCTTCAAGACAGTATAAGACAGCTGGAAACAGGTAACCCAAGGTTGGAGGAAGCAGACCCAAAATGTTAAGATATACCCCCAAATGTGCAGCCTAAATAGACAAATTGTCACCTTCTGTAGTCATACTATATGATTTAATGTAAACATTTTATTGACATGTAGAAATAGGTTCATAGATAAGTACTAGGCTGGCTGCCCTTGTGGGACATTTTAAAGCTAGACAGTTTCCCTTTTTGTTCTCAAATTAACGTATTCCATTTGGTTAGAGATTGGCCTTACCCATCACAAGGTTGTTAATTATATATTACTTCTAATGAGAATAACTAGGATCATATCATAGATAACTTGAGGGGAGCCATACATGAGATAAAACATTTAGGAGTTGCCTCTGTCCAGCAGTAGTATGGGGGGGGGGGGCAGTCGTAGTTTAAATTTTTTGTTTCCCATCCATAGATCCAAGTTGTGCATGAATATGGACAGGCATGGAAAGTTTTTTTTTATGTGGCTAGGGAGTCGGTCTCAGAGCAGGAATATCATCTGCAAGATATACCTATCTCTCCAAACTGTTCTGTTGATGTTTCAGAAGAGGTTTAGATCCCTAGACTATGTATTATGCCATTTGACTTGCTGATGTGCAGTAAACCCATCTGTATTAGGTCAGAGGATGCCTTGTATTCTGGGCAAAAGTCACCTCTTAGCAGTCTGTAGGATTCAGAGTATAGTGACAGGGTTTTGAGTCAGTCCACATAGGACATATATTTTTGGCCTTGTATCCTTTTAGTGAGGTATTTGTGTAGGTGTTCCAACTGTTGTATGTGTCTGGACAGATACATGCCAAAGGGGGCAGTATATTCAATGACTGGCCTAATGAGGGACATGGGACTTATTGTGTAGATCTGAGCACAGATTAAGTATGCAGACTTTGGGCCGGATTCACGAAGTCCTGCACGGAGTCTAAGAGTAGTGTAAGACTCCATGCAGCCTTCGCGATCCAGGAACAGCCCAAAGTCCGTGTAAGAGACAAGCTAAAATGGCTCTTACACGGAGTGGGCATGGATAAGCTAATCACCTCACTTGCAGCCGAATAGCATGCAAATGAGGATGATTAGCGATCCAGGAAGCCCAGAACAGCCCGTGTAAGAGCTGTTTTAGCTGCAGAAATGTACTCAGTTGACAACTGAGTACGTTTCTGCAAAAACTGCAATGGAGCCATGTCAGCTCCAAATAAAGGGTGCATATGTGTCAGGCAGCATGCCAATGGCCAAATATGTGGCCATTGGCAAAGTAACCTGATGCAAATATAATAAAAATATATATATTTTTTTTCGGCGATTGCCGATGTTTAAACCCAGCGCAGCCCCGCACAAACGGGCTGCACTGTATAAAACATAAAAACGAAGGTTTTAAACCCACAAATGTGGGTTTTATGCAATACATGGAATGTCAATGCAGGGACCAGCAGACCAAAACCAACATGGCCACCGTGTAGTGGTTGCTAAGGGGGGAAGCTGAGTCTAAGACATGTAACTAAGCATTAGTAGGCAATCTGATGCAAATGAGTGTTAGGATACTGAATTCCACTGTCACATAGCAAATGAGCACAGTCTGAGTAGTGTAAGAGTTACAGAAGGGGGAGGAGCAGAGTAGGAGATAGGTGACATCACAGGGGGGAATGGTAGAAAGAAATGCAGTTCATTGGAGGTCAGAGTTACATGACAGATGTCAGACAGATATCATGGAAAGAGGTGTGCCACTAAATAAGCATGAGAAAGTCAAGAAATGGAATGTGTACACTGTTGCCTACACCAAAGTTTCTTGCTAGATGTGTATGCGCACGTGTGCGCGCCATGAAGCGCGAGTAAGGCAGTGTGCGCGCGTGTAAGGCAGTGTGCGTGCGTGTAAGGCAGACTGAGCATGTGGGAGCGTGTTGGGAGATGTTTAACACCGTTTGCGCGGGCGTGCACCCGTTTTAATCCGAATAAGCAGATTCTGAACTGTGTAAGTATGTGTGCGCGCGTGTAAGCCACTGTGAGCGTGTTTCTGCTGGTTTACACACGGCTCCACCCTGAGGAAACAGAAAGGAAAAAGGAAGCAACAAATTTAGTAGGAAGCTAGCAGGGAATACTGCTGGAGCTAGCAGGTGAAAACAATTAGATGCAGGCAAGTCCACAGGCAGAATAGTAGCCCAGCCCAGCACTTAAAACTCTGCAAACAGCAGTGCAGGATGCTTCTCTCAAGAGACACTGCAAGACAGGAGTTAAGTTATCAGAAGTGAAAACTGAAAAAGCTGACCTCAGAGCAGAAATGTTAGGGGCTGCCATAGCTGTCATAATGAGACATAGGCGACTTGCTGAGGGTGGTGACAATGCAGATGCTGCCAGACAACCCACAGTGAGGAGGCGGAGAAGAGTGTACAGGCCCAGGGTCACCTACCACGGGTTACATGAGCTGGAGATAGTAGAGCGCTATAGAGTGGACAGAGACCTCCTGCAGCAAATAGTGGAGCTGTGCAGGCCACGCCTCACACACAGAACCAACAGAGGGGAACCCATCCCAGTGGAAACCAAGGTATGTGTTGGCCTAAGAATACTAGCAACAGGTACCTTCCAGAGACCAACTGGTGATATGATGGGGATATCACAGGCATCAGCCTCCAGGGTACTGCACCAGTTCCTGGATGCCATGTCAGCACATGTCGGTGATCATGTTTATTTCCCCAATGCCCGTGAGGTATTGGCCAGCAATATGCGTCTCTTCCAGCAAATAGCGGAATACCCTGAGGTAGTGGGTGCAATAGACTGCACGCACATATGCATCAAAGCACCCGCCGGTGAGCGGGGTAGGGCATACTTCAACCGCAAGGTATTCCCCTCCATCAACTGCCAGGTCATGTGTGATGCCCAGGGCATAATAATGAATGTGTGTGCTGGCTGTCCTGGGAGCTACCACGATTCCCACATCTGGCATTTGATGCAGCTGTACCAGACATTTGCCAATGGGGACATCCCGCATGGAAACCTAGTGGGGGATGCAGGTTATGCACTGGAGCCGTGGCTGATGACACCCATCAGAAACGCACACACACCTGAACAGGAACGCCATAATGAGGCACACGCACAAACACGTAATGTAATAGAGCATGTGTTTGGGCTGCTCAAGTCACGGTTCTGGTGTCTGGACACATCTGGTGGAGCCTTGCAGTACACACCAACTACATGTACCCAAATTGTCATGGTATGTGCTATGCTACATAATATGATCTTGCGAAAACAGCTGCAGCAGGACCAGCATAGGGCCGGACCAAACAGCCCCCCACCATTGCCAAGGCCATCACAGGCAGAGCGTGACTCAGAGGAGGAACAACCTGAGCCTGCCCCAGTAGGCAGAAGGAGGCGTGCCCAGTATGCCCTGGCCTTGGCAAAGAGGCAACGCATAGCACATACACTGGCTCAGTAGGAACCCTGGGAATGATACCCCCTCTGACTCACTCATATAGTAACAGGGATGCCTAACATGACACAACCTGCTCTCAAACATGTACAGGGAAGTGTAATATGCGCATCCGACAGAGGCAGCCCTGCAGCACCACCTGAGGCATGAATGCTATGTGTTAAGTAATGTAACACCATGTACTATATGTACACCTGAGGACCCTGACTAACATCCTACCCTCACCAAGCATCATGCCACAACATGACAATGAGATGATCAAGTGCAATAATTGACTGAAGTATCGCAGTTAGTCAAAGGGGATCCAATGTGTGCCAGTCAGGGATGACATGCTGAGCATGACATGATGCACCACCTGCTAGGACTGGCGTGCACCTATCAGTGCAGGCCGTATGGATACTGGCAAAGGCTGTTGTTACCCACAGTGTGCCCTGAATAGGTAAGGCTCAAAACACAAACCTATCTCCATAGGTATCAGAAGGGATAAGAATAAGATAAGGGATAAGTCGAAACAGCAAGATGCATGCAGTCTAAACTCACCCAGTATGGAGAATGTTGATATCTGCGCTGTAACAGAAAACTGAGTCAAGGCTCACAACAGCACCCTAACACTACCAGGTTACACCTCATACTGTGCTTGTACAGCCTCAGAACATGGAACAAGCTACAAAAGGAGGGTGACTAGCAAGAATTGTCAAGGATAACCACACCCCCATGTTGGTACCACAACAAAAAGCAGCATGGACTAGCCATGGTCAAGTAACAGTGGCTAAAACTGCCCCCCAGTTTATAGCCTGCTACAGACTACTGTCCCAACACCAGGAACTGCACCTGGCCTATACTGGAATACATGAATATATCAAGTCCTCCAAACCACATTATATTGGGTGACTGAAAATACCCAGACATAGACTGGGAGCATTATACTAGCTCCAACAGTGTAGGACAAAAGTTCATAGAATCCATAAACCAAAAGGCCCAGGAACAACGTACCACTCCCACAAGAGGGGTAAGCATACTGGATGTGATAATCAGCAACATGGGTACTGGATGGCAAGATGAGAAGTGTATTGCTCACTGGTAAAACCAGACTATAGAGTAATCACACTGGATATACAAATCCTGACCACAGTCCCTGGCCAGAAAACCACAGTGGAAAACATGTGTTAAGCAATATTTGCACTCCTCCAAACTGATGTGGACTCCATTAAAGGTACTGTGCAGGTGCAAAATATGGGCCACACCTCAGAACCTGTAATACAGCCATTCCATGAACACTGCCAGGAATGCTTGGATTATGCAATCCTAAATTAAAACAAGACACAATGCCATACACGCAGGAATCTGGCATGGTGGACACCAGCCATAACCAAACCATGCAAGAGAATGAGGAAGCTACTACATGATAGAGCAAACATAAACAATGAAGTAATCACTGATCAGCAGTATGGCAATAAAATCTGTCCACACATACAATCCACTAAGGCCAGCCACAACAAGTTGAATCTGTGAATCCTGAGGCAATGTTACACCTGCCCCAAGTACACAGACAACCCCCAACTCCACCCAAGAAATACAAATATATGTGAGAGATGCAACCATCTATCCAAACTGGAGGCTGAACTCCCTCAACTCAGTACCCCCAAAACTAGTCAGGAGGAGAAGGTAACCACACACACCACAAACACAGTCCCACATAGACCTATCACAACTGCAAACCAAACACATAAACACAGAAAAACATTCCCGGAGGCACAAATTACAAACACAGCACACCAACAGAGGCCTCTAAAGCAGACACCCAATCAAACAACCTCCAAACATAGTACATGCAACACATAGTACACAAAGCTGGTGTGCCAAACAGTCACAGGCCAGAAGGAGAAACAACATGCCTGATACAGTTGCAATAGGTGACTCCATAGTCAGACACACTGCTGTCCCGCACACCAGACTGAACAAGGGAAAGGGTACAGTAAGCTGCCTGTAGGCTGCCACAATACGCCACATAACAGAAGTATGCAGGTCACTCCAAAGCAAGTAGAAATATGATGCAGTCATAGTCCATGCTGGTGTGAATGACCTGTGATGTACCTCCCTAGACTACATGAAAAGAGACATAGATGAGCTCTCTGATTATGTAGTCCAGGCCGGTATGACACCCACCATTTGCAGCATCCTACCCTTACCAAGAATAATGCCACAGTACAAACATGGAATGATCAGTCATAGCAAGTGGCACACTTACTGGTGTCATTCCAAGGGGATCCAATGTCTGTCTGCTTCGGATGTCATGCTTGACAAGCCACGCAGCTGTTCTTGGGATAGCTTGCACCTGATACCCCTGGGTGTCTGAATATTGGATAAGGCCTTTGCCACCTCCATAGAGCCTTTTGTAGGCAAGGCTGAAAAGACTGACCCACCACCCTAGAAAACATAAGTGGAAAGAAACATAAGGGAAATGCTGACCAATGCCAGATGTGTAAACCCCAATATGCATGCTCCCAAGGCCATCCCCAGTATGGAGAACATTGATGTCTGTGCAGTGACAGAAACCTGCTGCAAGCCTCCTGACAGCACACCAGCACTACCAGGTTATACCACGTATCATGTGTCATGGCCCCAAAACCTGGAACAAAACATAAAAGGAGGGTGAGTATCCATATTCAGCACAGACACCCATACGTCCAAGTAACTGACAATGCACAAGGCATTGGAGTCCAACCATGTGCAACTAACTGTAGGCAAGACTGCTGTACAGTCTGTAGCATGCTACAGACCATACTCTCACACACAGGAACCCCACCCAGCCGTCCTGAAGACACTGGACAGTATAAATGTCCCACCAAATACCAAACAAGGTACCACAAATTACCACATAGGTGGTAAACCATTATGTATGGAAGGAGTAACCAGGGACCTAGGGACACAAGTGGACAGTAACCTGTTATGTGACACCCACATTGCCAATGTGGCTAGGAAGACTGTCTACATTTGACACCGTATCAGGAAAGGATTCACATCTACGTCAACAGAGGTCATTGTGCCCCTATACTGTTCTCTAATCACACCCATAATCTAGTACAATGCCTCATATGGGATGTACCTTACCTGACACCTGCAGCAGTTAGAAAGACCTCAAAGGTACTTCACCAAGAGGATAAAGGGTCTCAAATATTTGTCATATGCTGCCTGGCTGTAGACACCCCAGCTGAATGCAGTCACATACTGCCTACACAGAGGCATTGCATGCCTGTTGTAGAAGGCCATGCCCAACACAGGAGTAATGGACATGCTCCACCCCAGAAAACTCAAATCCATCGGAGCTGTGAGAGTGAGAGATGTCAACCTCAACAAATAATGAAACAGGATGTGCTGGTGGGACAGATACATAATCCAGAGGCTCCCCACACCCTGGACCAGAATCCCACTCCATGTTAGGCAGAGCCCCTCACTGACACTCTTCAACAGGAATCTTGCCAAGTGGATGGATGATTGTAGAGTTACACTGGGGGTCTTCACTGTGTCATGTCCAGACAGAGGCACAACAAAGCAAATCATAAATGGCCATAATATTCACATAGCAAGGGGTGGCAGAAGCCACACACACTCTGGCTAGGCTAACAAATGCCCTAGGGTGGATAGCCTAGTATGAACCTATGAACCTATGAAGATACAAATTGTACAGGACACTAAGGATAATCCCAAGGCTTTCACAACTGATGGTAGGAACCATGTTGGGAATTCACAGATATGCTCTGAATCACACAAATATCACAAACACACACACATATTGCCAACATACATCCTGACAGGTGCAGTGCAAATACTCCCAACCCTCCGAATGCAGAATATCTTTCCCAGCAGACTGCTGGCCCCCTGACATTGCAGATGCTGAGGTAACAGCCAACATCTACAAAGCAAAACACACAGCAGCAATGGTATGAGATGTTGTCCTGGGCTTAGTGCAACATGGACTCCAAGATGAATGGAATGCCAAACCACACTACTGCTCAATGTCAGCCTTACCACAGAATATGTACCCAAAGAGCAGTGTACAAAAACAGTGGTCCTTCTCAACAAAGGTGTTGCCTGAATGGATACTGAAAACTACTACCCCAGAATCCTGAGAAGCTCGGTCTGCACAGCTATGGAAAGGATCAGCATGTACCACAGACATAAAGATATTGGGAACCTACTGACACCGGACCCTACCCAGTGTGACTTTCTTAAGTGCAGATCCTGCCCCTAAACATGTTTGACTCAATTGAAACAGTCATTAAGGTCATTGATGAGGGCAATGTGGTCCACACAGCGTAGCTGGACCTTGCAAAGGCTTCTATACAATACCCTACGTGTTCATTATAGATAAGCTCACCAGCTTAAATATAAACCCCTATGTCATTAGAGGGGTTGCAAACCAGACCAAGGACAGAACAGATATGGTCAGACATGCTGCAGCCATGTCAGACTACAAACCAGATATAACTGGCATCCCACAAGGCTTGGTCCTGGGATCTCCCTCGTCTGGTATATATGTCCCATAGGTACAGGCAAACATGGAAGGACTGTGTCCGAACATGTTTGCAGAGGACTACAAACTGCTCACCACATATGATCCACCAGCTGACACAAGCATCCCACAAAAGGGCCACATAGAAACAGACAACTGGTGCCATAGCCATGTCAGCAAGCTAATTGCAGAAAGTGTATAGTCAACCCCGTGGATATACAGTAAGTGCCCACCAATTACCACATAGGTGTTAACCCATTATGTAGTTAACATGTAATGAGAGACCTGGGGACACAAGGTGATAGATATCCTGCATTGGACAAACATGTGCTGTAGTGTTTACAGAAACATACCATATACCCACCTAATCATGAAGGTTGTCAGATCTAGATAAGGGAGGTCATTGTGGCTCTGCAGTCATCCTTCATCAGCGGTACAATTGACTACAATAGCCCCTGTGGGATGTACCTCAGCAGACACCTCCATCAACCGTAAAGTCCCCAACAGTACCTCACCAGGAGTATCAAAGAGCTAGCACAGATGCCATGTGTTGCTGGTATCAATAAACATGCTGCACCTTGTACAATCTGAATGGCAGTGAGCTATTCACATGAGAGACCTGAACCCCAGCACTGACTTACATAGGACAAGCTGTACTGCATGATCCATAACACAGAAGCCACCCCCACCCATGAGTGAACCCCAGTACAGGCTACCCATAGAGTCACTTATCAATCTTCCTCAATAGGAATCTTGATGAGTGGATGGGAGATGGTAGCTTTATCCTGGGTATCACTGTCATGTCACAGGTAGATAGAGGCACAGTATACTAACCATGACATATGTCATGGCAAACTCCACTTACAATGTGTGTTGAAGGACAAACACACTCTCCAACTAGCATTAGACATGGACTAGGGCACATCACTAGTGTTTGCAAATGTACACCTATGTTGTGGAATACACTACCAATGTTGGACAAGCCTGGTTTAAGTAGTTCATATCTGAACAGACTGCAACATGGTCAGATGTACACAACTGGCCCCTAACCAGGCTGTTGTGCCCACTATCGAAATGTAAAGCAGTGATAGCACTAAAGCCCAGCATACTGTCCACCACAGTCAAAGTACTACCAGTACACTATACAGTACTACAGTGTAAGGTCAGTGTGAAAGGATGTTGACAACTGTATGCAAAGTATCCCATGCAAACACTGCAGGCACAGTATAATCCTGTTGTGTTCACACACAAAGCAGTTGTACAGTAACTACACAACATGACACACAACACACGACCATAAACGGGTGATATTTGTTGAAGTTCACACTCATCCACAAATGTGGTGGGCTGCAGAGTCCAACATATGGAATGCTCACACTGGGCATGCTCACACACTTTGATAAATGAGACATATGTCAGACAACATGCCATAGGAAGGCTGAACTGGGCATGCTCACACACTTTGGCCAAATCTCAGTTTAGCAGTTGGACACACATATCTGGTATTTTTATGTGTTATTCCAGGAACCAACCATATTACAACAGTCTGCCCAGTGCACACAGTTAAATGACTACAGAGACATACGTGATATAGTGGATCCCTCCCATATGCAAACATCTTCCACAGATGCACAAGTTGTTCATACAAACAGGGAATGCTATGGCAATAAAGATGTGCAAACAGTCTATCAGCAACAAATAATGTGCATTTGACAATTAACCATATGGGTGTAGAGGTCAACACTAGGCTGTTTGCCCTAGGGAATGACAGTTTAGCCAGAGTGTGCTTGGTGTCTGCCTCCCCACAGGATGCACATTCCCCTTTCTAAACACCGATGATGTCAGCACCCTATAAGTACAGCAGGAGAAAAGAAACTTCCCAGTAATGCGAATAGCGCGCTCTGCTAATGCGTGTGTCATAACATAGTTAGGTAGGGGGTTGAATCCTGCAAATGCTCTGTGTGTGTGTGAGTGGGGTTGGTGTGTGTATAAGTATGTGGGTGCAAAATGTCCATTTTGGCATCTGGGAAACACACTACAGGATGCACATTCCCCTTTCTAAACACCGATGATGTCAGCACTGTATAAGTACAGCAGGAGAAGAGAAACTTCCCAGTAATGCGAATAGCGTGCTCCGCTAATGCGTCCGTCTCAAGTGTCATAACATAGTTAGGTAGGGGTTTGAATTCTGCGAATGACAAGTGTGTGTGTTTGTCTGAGGGGTGTTAGTGTGTGTGAGGGAAATGTTCCTTTTGGCAACTAGGAGAACAGACTACAGGATGCACATTCCCCTTTCTAAACACTGATGATGTCAGCACTCTATAAGTAAAGCAGGAGAAGGGAAACCTCCCAGTAATGCGAATAGCCCACTCTACTAATGCATCTCTCTCAAGTCTCATAACGTAGTTAGGTAGGGGTTTGAATCCTGCGAATGGCAAGTGTGTATGTTTGTCTGAGGGGGGTTAGTGTGTGTGAAGGAAATGTCCCTTTTGGCAACTAGGAGAACAGACTACAGGATGCACATTCCCCTTTCTAAACACTGATGATGTCAGCACTCTATAAGTATAGCAGAAGAAGAAAAGCCACCCAGTAATGCGAATAGCGTGCTCTGCTAATGCATCCGTCTCAAGTATCATAACATAGTTAGGGAGGGGTTTGAATCCTGCGATTGGCAAGTGTGTGTGTTTGTCTGAGGGGGGTTAGTGTGTGTGAGGGAAATGTCCCTTTTGGCAACTAGGAGAACAGACTACAGGATGCACATTCCCCTTTCTAAACACTGATGATGTCAGCACTCTATAAGTATAGCAGGAGAAGGAAAACCTCCCAGTAATGCGAATAGCGTGCTCTGCTAAAGTGTTCATTTAAAGTGTCATAGCATAATTAGGTAGGGGTTTGAATCCTGCGAATGACAAGTGTGTGTGTTTGTCTGAGAGGAGTTAGTGTGTGTGAGGGAAATGTCCCTTTTGGCAACTAGGAGAACAGACTACAGGATGCACATTCCCCTTTCTAAACACTGATGATGTCAGCACTCTATAAGTAAAGCAGGAGAAGAAAAACCTCCCAGTAATGCGAATAGCGCACTCCGCTAATGCATCCGTCTCAAATGTCGTAACATAGTTAGGTAGGGGTTTGAATTCTGCGAATGGCAAGTGTGTGGGCTTGTCTGAAGGGGGTTAGTTGTGTGTGCAATTGTGTGTGAGGGAAATGTCCCTTTTGGCAACTAGGAGAACAGACTACAGGATGCACTATTCCCTTTCTAAACACTGATGATGTCAGCACCCTATAAGTACAGCAAGAGAAGAGAAACCTCCCAGTAATGCGAATAGCACACTCTGCTAATGTGTTCGTCTTGAGTGTCATAACTTAATCAGATAGGGGTTTGAATCCTGCAATTGGCAAGTGTGTGTTTTTGGATGAGGGGGGTTAGTGTGTGTGAGAACAATGTCCCTTTTGGCAACTAGGTGAACAGACTACAGGATGCACATTCCCCTTTCTAAACACTGTTCAGCTGAAGGCCATGGCTCTGGCACAAGTTGTCTGTTTCTATGATGCCCCTTTGGAAGATGCTTGTGTCGGCTGGAGTGTTGACTATGGTGGCCAGTTCGCAGTCATCTGCATATTTGGTCAGCCACAGTCCGTCCGTGTTGGCCTGTACCTCCAATAAATATATACCAAGCAAGAGAGGTCCCAGGACTGAGCCTTGTGGGACACAACTCGTAACTGGTTTGGAGTCTGGCATGGCTCCAGCAATTCTAACCATGTGGGTTCTGTCCTTGAGCCACTGTGCAATATATCTAGTGACATAGGGGCTTATATGTAAGCCGGTGAGCTTCTCTAGAATGCCCAAGTGGGGTATTGTTGTGAAGGCTTTTGCAAGGTCCAGGTAGGCTGTGTGAACCACCTTCCCCTTGTCAATGGCCTTGGTGACTGTTTCAAAGAAATCAACCAGGTTAAACCTGGTAGTGCTGGTGTGCTCTCAGTAGCCCTGAACCAGGCATATGTTACTGCACAGATATCGATGTTCTCCATGCCAAGGAGTGTTTTGGGTGCATGCATCTGGAGGTTTAGACTTCTGGCGTTGGGTAGCATTACTCTTAGTTTCTCATCCCTTGTGATACCTATGAAGGTGGGTTTGTCATTTGAGCTTTGCCTAACATAGGCACTATGGGGGTAGCAAGAGCTTTTGCCAATATCTGAAAGCCCAGGGGTGACAGGTGCAGGCCGTCCCTAGCGAAGCAGGTAGTTCAACAGAAGATGAATATGTGAAGGTGTAGTGCCTGTGATTAGTTAGCAGTAGCATATATGACTGCTCACGTGGACACATGCCAGGTAAGTCATATGCACTGTGTCACAGGCAATGTACATGTGAACAGGACAAACAGTGACATCCTGTCCAGTGGGACATGGACATACATATAGTATGCTATGCAGCTGGCACTAGGAGTCCACAGAAGCTCTATAACTATGCATTGCAGGTGTGATCAGTATTCCAGGGTAATTGCAAGCAAACATGCATACAAACAAAGCTACAGTAAACAGGGCTGCATGTAGTCCATTGTACAACAAACAAGCTGTACCAGTTCCAGTAGGTAACACTGCAAATATGCAGGCACTATGCACATGTACATGGAAATATACGGGTCAGATGGCTAGGGTCCAGTCTCAGTGCACACAAGTGTACAGACCATGTACTGTCAGGATGTACAATAACTGGATGGAAACCCATGTGCTCATACCTGCAGTAATACACATGTCAAATAACAGACACTGAGCCTTCACTCAGTGGTTCCATACTTAGTAGGATGTATGCTACCTGGCCTGCCACCACAGTATCCCTGACATATATGGGGACTCTCCTCCTGTGACAGTTAGTTTTGTGTGTTGGGGCTGTCTAGCATGGTATGAGATGTGAGCATGCAGTGCTAGGGTGCTCCTGTGTGCCCTGTACCAGTCGTGTAGTACTGCACACATATCAACATCCTCAAACATCTGCATTGCAGAGTCCAGTGTGGGCAACATGCCACTTGCAATTTACATGTCCATTATTGCGTATTACTACATTCATTACCTTATGCCCTGTGCTACCTATGTATGTAGCCTTCTGTTGACATCATTACCACCAGTATGCCAACATGTGCAGATGATACACTATGGTACTTACCATGGGTGTAGACAACAGGACATGACAATCACACACTTACTGCATCAGGCATGCTGTGATATACCCACAATTAATTCAGCACACAGTACTGTTAACAACATGATACTATTACTACACATCTATGTGGTCACCCTGTGCATCAGCAACATGTTAACCTGTACCTGCACAGTTGTTACAGATTGCAGGAGGTGGCACAGTTTCATCATATGCACAGGGTGTGAACTTGGTATGCCTGAGTCAGCCACCGATACCACCAATTGACATGGATGTGTATGTGTGTTGGTGAGGGACAGCAGTAGAAGGTGGGGCAATGTTGATGCAGTGTGTGCGTGTATGCGGTAGCCCTAGGTGTTGTCAATTTGCATGTGTGTATGGATGCACACAGTTCCACCTCATGGCTGCCATATACTGGTGTTTGCGGACAGCCACAGACTGTACCTGCCAGGTCATACAGATCAGTGTCTCTGGCCACGGACACGGTACCTGTGCCTTGCAGGGGTGCTACGGACCGTATCCAGTACCAACCCAGACTGGGTACTGTCATCAGAAGCAGGTGTTCATTGACTGGACACAGATCCCTGTCGGGCCTGGCCAGAGCCACGTGCACGTGGTCTCCTGGGGCGGTCTGATGACAGCACAGACCCAGCATTGCTGGGGCTGCTACTGGCACTACGGGGGCGGCCGCGGCCCTGTTGTCGTCCGCGACGACTGCCAGCTGCTGCTGTTGCTGGCATACGGCCACGTTGACGCCTCAACCGCCCACCATCACCCTGGCTCATGGACATGTAGTTGTGGAACTGGTCTAATATGTCCCCACAACGTCTGTCTATGACATCGGTGAAATCACGGATGGCGGCCGCAATGTCACCCATACTGTCAGTCATGGCTGTGCGACATGCTGTCAGCTCCCTCAGACCCTGTCTGGTGTACCGTTCCATACGTGACTGTGCCTGCATGACAGCCCGAAACATAGCTGAGGTTGTAAGACCTCTGTGGGCACGTCTGACAGGGGCAGTACGCCCACGGATGCTCCCACGAGAACCCCTGGACATCTGTCTGTGTGGTACCATCTCTGGGACATGCCCATGGCTGCTGTGTGGGGAGGCATGTGCCACGGATACCACATTACCCTGGTCAATGCCCACTGTATGCTGTCCATCACCTAGGGACATTGGTGACAAAGGGTGTATTGGCAGGATAACTGTGCGCATTGATGGGGTCGACAGCTGTGTACTGTCAATCGGCTGACCAATGGCGGACCCTGGCATACTTTCCTGTGCCATTACACAGATGTCATCATTATCAGAACCCACGGCACCTGATTCAGGTTCCCTGCTACATGACACCAGAGCAGCAACAGAACCCGTGGGAGGGAAACAGGAAACACAGTTTACAATGTCTACACATTACCAGTGATGCACACATGCACACATGCACAGGTGCACACATGCACACATGCACACATGCACAGGTGCACACATGCACAGGTGCACACATGCACATGTGCACACATGCACAGGTGCACACATGCACAGGTGCACAGGTGCACACATGCACAGGTGCACACATGCACACGTGCACACATGCACAGGTGCACACATGCACACAGTTTCACACAATTGTACAGTACTCAGTATGCGTGATATCAACACACAGACACAGACACACCTACATGCATTCAAAGAGCACTACTAAGTGAGCCAAATAGTACTATTACTATCAACACTATTACAGGAATTGTTAATACACACTCACCAGCATGGATAGGCTGCATTGCTGTTATACCAGATGGTCCTGCAGACGTGAAGAAACTGATGTCAGTGGGCACAACTGTGCCATTGTTACTGAGTATGATACAGGTCAGTAGTACAACAGTCGCCTTTCACAGGTCAGCTGCTAATATTGAGGATATCACACTTGCACATTAAATACTATGGTGACATCTACAAACCAAGGACACACCTCACACATGCATTAACTACCAGTGTACACAACAGTCAACTGTACATATGGCATATTACCTGCACATTCACTGTCTTGCTGCTGCGTGGCTCCAGCCTCCATCATAATGCATGTCTGCTGCTGTTGTTGTTGCTGGCGGACTGGAGCCACTACTCTCATGAGTAGTCCCTCCAGTCTGGTGAGTGGGGGATGTGTAGCCACCCCACCACCTGTGGCGACCTGTTGCCTGTGGATATCCGACGCACGCTGACGGACATGTCTGATTAAATCACTGCAGTGATGTCATACCTGCTCATATGTCCCATTATGTGTGCCTATGTCATTTACCCGATGGACAAGGTCTTGCCACAGTGCAGCCCTCTCCTGTTGATTCTGGCTGGTGTGGGAAAAGAGTATTGCATAATCCCGCACCAGGCTCTGGTGTATCTCCTCATCCTCAGCTGTGGAGTAGGTGGGATTCAGGTGGGCCATGTACCTGAGAAAGAAAATAACCTGGTATCAGCAATATATGTCAGCAGAATTTGGCACACATACTACACATGCTACTCGACTGTTATGATACAACATATCTCACATATGTAGCATCTGTCTGTCTATTGGTGGATACACATGTAGATGGCCAGGTATCAGTGCTCAGCCAGCAACTTTGCAACAGTACCTGGCACACTCCATATGACATACTACCAAACCCCAGCAGTCAGAACACTGATTCAGGTCAAGAGCACCTCCTCTATCTAGGTACTGTATGGCTTACATCATCAACTACTGTGAGCTGACCACACACTGATTGCCCTGGATATACATATCCCACCTCCACCACCAGCACAAACGACTATAGTGCATAACATTACAGATACAAACTTTACACTTTGTAACAGTGACATGGTATCCTTTCAGCCCACTGGGCCAGTGGCAGATACAACCCACAATGCTGACCCCTACACAATTGCTTTCTACAGACATCTCCAAGAATGCATAGATCATGCAATCCCATATATGACCAAGACACTCTCCACAAAGGGACAGCAGCCTGTCTGGTGGACCCCAGCCATAGACAGATTGTATTACAGAAGATGGAAGCTACTGCAAGACAGAGCATAATTCCATAAAGGGAGGGCATGTCTGAGCAGCACTAGTAATGATCTATTTTCCATCATACAAAATCCATGGGCAACTTTGAGAGGGAAACCAAGAGGGACACTACAGATAACCAGAAGGCCTTCTTCAGTTATGTTAGCAACCTGGTCAGGATCCATCCTCTATGCCCATAGTTAGTACACAACAACAAATATTTCACTGACACCACAGATATCGACAACATTGTGGCAGACAGGTTCAGTGCAGGTGTCACCCCGCCCTCTCCCCCAAAATAAGACATAGTTATCCCAGCTGACTGTAACCTCCCTGTCATCACAGATGTCCAGGTGAGAGCCAGCCTCAGGACAGCAGAATACACAACATGAATGGGACCTGATGGTATCCCCAGTTGCATGCTACATAAACTCTGACAGGAGCTAAACACACATATAGAAGTGCTATGTAACACTAGCCTGACTACAGGATATGTACCTGTACACTGGCGCACAGCAGCAGTGGTTCCACTCCACGAAGGAGGCACCTCAACATACCAATACAATACAACACAATACAATACATTACAATACAATACTATACAATATGCTATTGCCCTTGGGACTACAGCAGCGTACTGTTCTGCTACCCTGACCATTGTGACACATGTGGTGTGATGGTACCTGCTGCTGTCACACAGTTGCACAGGGTGACTCATATGGCATATTACCTATCTGACTAACATTCAGCAGGGGTATGTGTGACATGTACTCATGGGTAGTCTTGCTTCTTAACACTGTGTGGTTTATTGCAGGGTATGTCTTATCTGTGGGTAGGAACTCTTACCTCCACATGTGCACTCTATTGCAGTGGCACGGACACACAGCAGACATTTAGGTTGTGGATGGTGTGAGGTGTTACTATGGTTGTTGGACATCTGTCATGGGTGTGACTTACATATGTAAATCCTGGAGTGGTAACCTCTATGTGGGTAGCATATGTGTACTCTGTGGTGTTGTCAGTCACTGTGCATTGGTAATGTGTTTGAGTGCATTGCCACAGTGTTGTACATGTCACTGTGTCCTTCTCCATATCTGTAGCTGACATGTGAGGTCCATACCATGGCATCCATTATGTGGTGTGTCGGGGTACACCGACCTACATGTCCATAGCTGACACACCATGTCCGCTGACACATACCATGTGCAGGTATTCCAGGGATAGTGTGCCACTGTGAATATCATTGGGGCCACTATTGTACACATTTATGACCCTGTTCACCCCTGACACATGTAGTGGTGGGCAGCCAATCACATATCTGGTGGTTACTGGTGTAGGTGATCTGGAATATGGTATGGTACTCCGGTTTTGACACTGGTGTTCACTCCATGCCTTTGTCACCAGGCACCTGTTGCAATACATCTGTACACATGTGCCTCACTCAGAATTTATATACATCTCTCTCTCTCTCTCTATATATATATATATATATATATATGTATATAGATATATCTATATGTATATATATATATATATATATATATATATATATATATATATATATATGTCGTATACATATACACATATATATATTGATGTACATAAATGGCTATAGATGTGGAGGGGGACACAGAGGGGTGTGAGTGACAGAGGGGTGGGACAGGCTGTGTTGCAGGTCATCATATACAGTCATACCTGTAGGTAGTCAGATCAGTCTGTCTATGTATATGTATCTACATGTATCTATATCTGTATGTGTGCATTACATAGATATGTTTGTACAATATTCTATCTACATCTGTCTATGTATTCCTACATCTCTCTCTCTATGTATGTATACATATATGCATATCATATATATATATATATATATATATATATATATATATATATATATATATATATACACACATACATATGTTGACATACATACGTGTCCATATGTTAGACAGGTATATCAACATATTTGTCTACCATACTGTATACACACACTAACATACTGCTAAACATACATAACTGTGAAACCTACTTTGTACATGGCACTACAACCTACAATCAACCAACATTGATATGTGCACATAGATGCTCTCACATACAAATGTATGTACAGCCTTCACTGATAGTTGCTGTATGTCCCCTGCCCTTTACACATCTTCATATACATATGGATACAGACCAATGACACATATGGAGGGTTCACAGTATGTAGACCTTTAAAGTATTACTTTACATTACCTGTGTTTGTCACAGCTGCTTGTGTTGCCGTCTGGTTCTCTGTCCTGCTGCTCCACTTCCCAGTTGTCAACTTTCAGGTAGCTGTTGCTGAACAATTTGTGTGTTTCTGCTTAATTGCAGTTTTCTCTGTCTCTGTCTCTGTCTCTGTCTCTCTCTCTCTGTCTGTCTCTCACGTCCTTCTCAGGGGGCAATGAAAGTATTGCATGTGTGGACTGGGAGTACAGCATACTTTTGTAGGTATCTGCATATGCCCATGTGATGGCCTCTGCACCAATTGTTAGCCAGCATTTGCTAATTGCATGCAGCCAGTTGTGTACTGATTGCAGTTCTCACTGTGATTTCAGAACAGTGCTATAAAAAGGTATGTGAGATAGGCGTAGCCCTTTCAGATTTTAAGGGCAGGGACCATGCTGTTATGCTGTGGACAATGTTCTGTGAGTGTAAAGGTTGGTATCTCTCTCATATTTCCAGGTGTGTTGTAGATTAACATTCCTCCATTCATTTCTCCAGTTTCCTGTACTAACTGTGTATGTACACTGACACCTACAACTACTACTACTGTTAATGTGTGTGTGTGTGCTTTCCTTTCACTTTTGCTTGCACTTTGTTTCTAAGGCTTCAATAGTTGCCCTTTATAGTCACTACTTGTATGCCTGTTAGGTGTCTTGACTGTAGTGTGCTGCTATAGCTTTCCTATTTTCCATGTACATTCACACCTTGGAATGCTTGCTATATCTGCTAGGGTGTTACAGCATGCAGTGTGGTCTGGCCATGGTGTGGGCCTTGACATCTATTAGGGTATTTGAGTATGCTGCTGAGCAGGCCCCAGAGACTTTCAGGTTCATCTATGTGCCTCATGGAATGGTACATATCATTGGGGTACACCCATTAAAATGTCTGGTATGCTGCAGTTGTGACTGTGGGTTAGCATGAGCATATGTATTACTACACTTTTTCTGCCATGCAAGTGATGAATACTTTCAGGACTCCATAGTTACCATTGCATGTGTTACACCTTTCTGCCTACTGTTTGTACATTTCACATGGGGTCTGTGGGGCATCCCTGTAAGTCATTCACTGTTGCTATGTCTAGGCTCTTAACTATTCAAATATGGTGGTGTCAGACCCGTCATGTGTACAGATATTTGCAGGTTGTCCACATTTCTGCCTCATATTTTGGTCAATAACTCATGCACACCTTTTTCTGGCAAGTCACTCTGGGCTCAAGTCAGAATATGGTGACAAACATTCAAGTTTCAGACTGCATACCCTTCCAAACATCCCACAAAGTGCAGACCCTGTTACTCTCTGAACTGTCTGCATTTGTTGTAACATTATTTGTAATGTGTCCCTGGTTTTGGGCCTTTGCTCCACATATTTTATTACTTGGTCCAGATGTGTTCCTGTAAGAGGTTGTGGGGTATGGGCAGTGCTTATCCTGCTGTGAGTATGTGTGTGGCTTGCAAGGTGCTATAGTGACATTATTACCTACTAGCTTCCAACTAGCATGGCTGTTTCTGTTCACACACTACTATTAAGGAAATCCACTAGTTTTGATAGTAATTCTAAATGGCATGCTTTGTGTACTACACATCTATATTCCCTTTGCATTTATTCCTACTATTACATGATATATTTATTTTAGCACAATGTTCTTGTATAAGAGTCATGGCTTAGTGGTAAGTCATGCAGACTACTGTTTCCAAGGTCCTGGGTTCGGGACTGACAGTGGGATTTTATTTTGCTTTTGAGCTGAGTACAGGACCTGTCATTCAAAGTGACTAAGGCACTTTTAAGCAGTTGTAACTGGGTTAGCGCTGGTTTGCGCGGAGCTCACGCATGCGCACTGGCGGTTAGCTCCGCGCACACAAACGCACACCTGATTACAACCGCTTAAACATGCTTACTCTTGCGCACACCCGCGTTATTTTCTTTGAAAGAAAAGAAAATGGGGAGACAGGAAAGTGGTGAAAAAGGGGTCACAAAGAGGGTAAGACAGTAGGGAAACAAGCTTGGGATGTGCAGGAGGGATGTAGGTAAGGCCCACAGCTGCCCGTTTCTTCATCAGCAACAGCTGTGCATATGTATGTAATTTGGTGTGACATTTGAAACCTTCCACCCCTGAGAGAGGTGTCAGGACAACAATAATACTTGTTGTACAGCCAATTGTAATTGATATGTTCCATGTCCAGTAGACATGTGTGCGGAATGGGCAGCTATGTATGGGGTGTAATTTTTTTGTGGGTACAGAGTGCCCTTTTTTTTTTTTTTTCAGGTGAGAGTGGTATGTCAGGTGAAGGAAGTCGGTACAGCTGGGGAGGTAGGTTGGGTAGGTAAACAGACAAGACAAACAAGACGCATACAGGGGCGGTGTATGACATGTGTGGGGGGGTTACACAATTGACGGGGACGGAGGTATGGATATCCAGAGCCCATGAGCCTACATATGGCAACAGTGGAACTGATATCCCCACCCATAGGCAGTTGCCACTGTTCCTTCACTGCCCAGGATGGGGCTGTGCTGGGGGCTGTGTAGGCGGGGCAACAGGCATGCCCGTTAGTTGTGCCACCCGTGCCTCGAGCTGGCGTAGGGGCTCGAGAACAGAGTCCTGAATCTCCCTACGCACCACAGTCCGGACGCTACGGAGGGTGAGTGGTGGTTCTCCTCTGGCCACACTTGCAGAGGGGGGGCGAGCCCCATCTCCTGCAGCGCTTCCACCCGCAGGTGGCACAGGGCCACCGGAGGAGGGTCCGGACTCGGCACTAGTGCCAGGTGCACTCGCCAGCTGAGGTGGGAGAGGTGGGTCCGCTGGAACCCGCCTTCCCTGTCGTACTATGTTTTGCATTATGTCATGACAGTTTGGGTTAGTGACATATAATACCATTCACAATTAGTTGTAACAGCATGCATTAGTATTCCCATTAACCAAACACCCAGATATTCACACCATTGAACAGCGTGCATAACACATGCATAATTTGAACAGAAATACACAGTCCAACAACATGCAGGGTTAATTGATGGCAACAGGCCATCAGGTGTGGATGTATGAACAGGGCAGATGCATCAACAGACATGCAAATATATATGACCCAACAGGACAAACGTCCAGGGGTGTTAATTGTGATTGCACATACCATTTTCACGTGGAATGGGTTATATGTGGTTATAGGGTGGGGTGAAGAAAGTAATATTAACACCTTCGAATAACAATACATATGCTGTACATTTCTAATAGCTACAGTTATATACACACTACTGTTCTAACTACAGTTTCCTATATGATAACTATTTCAACTTGGTGATAGGACTGTTACTGCAACATCAATATACATTTTATGGTTCTTCATACACATTCATATCTAGCTTTGTTCAGCTACATCATCCTGCTACATTTGCTTTATATAGCTGTAGACAAGTGTGGATGTTTGGTATATCAGACAAACATCCTATCTGCATTTGCAGACTGAGAGCAACATATCCAGATTTTGGGATACACATTCCAGATGCAGCAACACTTTGAACAGATTTTGCTGCTTGGTTTTGAATCTCACATGCATTTCATTCTGTCTTGACTGCAGTATACTTTATTCAGGGGTTATTACTACTGTATTGCTGGATTCATGACACTTTCTCACACTCTCTCACTTGCTTTCATTTTACTATTCAGGATGGTACTTACAGGCTTTATTGACATGTTTTACCAGTAGTTATTACAATCCTTTCCAGCAGTCTCACTTCTGTCATGTTTCAGTATTTCCACAGGGATATATTTCACACATGTGATTTCATCATCTTCTGCAGCTATACTTTTCAGCCTGCTGCAGGTTGTGTACTATTTTCTTACAGGCAGGGCATTTTTATTTCAGAATATATGTTAAACTTACAGGCTGACACACACTTTTGTAATCAAGCAATACTTGCATACACTTTCACACTGTTACTTGCAGATTTTATTCCTTACTGACTACACTGCACTCTTTTGCTGACTGTCATACTTTTATATTTCTTTACAGTTACTGGTAGTGGATTACTGACCTGCCTGGTGCCGCAACCCCACCAGCCTATCACCATAGGCTCTGCGGTTCGCAGAACGGACACCTGCAGCTGTAATATAAATGAAGTAATATTGGAATACACATCTCCATAATATCAGCTAGTTTAATTTCTTACATACATAATTAAATGTTACTTACTCAGTAGTGCTGCGTTGGGTGATTGCCGGGCCTCCTGGATCCAAAGGTTCAGTTGGTCCTGCTTGCGTCTCTTCAGATCCGCATGGTGGTGACGGACCTGCTCACCAGTCCTTGGAATCCCTGTGGCACTGGTGAGATCATGAGCCAACTGGTCCCATGCCTCAGCCCTGTATGCTCCCCAGAGGACCTGGCCCTGCATGAGTTGGGCCTCATGATTATGGACTAGGAGCCAGACCATGTACCTGGACTCCTCAACACCCCACCTCTGTGCTCGAAAGTGACTACCCTCTCCTACTCCTGTCATTCTGCCTGCAGGTCAGTTCTACAATCGTTTATGCTGTGTATTCCCACCTATGGGGCTTATATAGTCCGTTTTTCCCGCACATATCTGTGATTGGCCATTTTAGAATTGTATCAACTTCAGTAAACCTGCATTGTCATGCTCTAGTTTGTATTCATTCCTATATATTAGCTATTATTGCATTTACAGGCACTGCTGTCATGGCTTAGTGGTTCTGTACCTTGACTATGGTGTATAGTATCCTGGGTTCGAACCTGGCCACTGCTTTTTATTTTTCATGACTGTCTAGACATGCTGAGGGGTGTGTCTGTGTAAAGGCAGTTTTGATACGGCTTGCTCAACGTTGCCCGTCGGTTAGCTTGTTTGCGCGGTGCGCAGCTCCACGCAAACGGGGTACGCTGGTTTAAGCCTCATTTGGCTATCGGCATGCATATTACACTCAGCTCAGTTAGGGGCACATAGATTTAGCGTGTTAAACCACTGCTCAGCTGTGGGCAATCATTTTGCACCAGTTAAACCACTGCTCATCTACGGGCAGATGCACTCACCCTGTTAAACTGTAGCTCATCTATGGGCACATCTGGCATTTTTTATTCTTTTGTTACCTCACATTTCTTCAATATAAATGGGCTATTTCATTACATTTTACATATATTGGGGTTTTATGTGTACATATTTGTCAGGGACTTGTTTCCTGCTTATTTTGAAAAAAAAAATTGGTGTTGTGGGGGCTCGAACCATGAATGCCTGCTCTTCAGCCAACATCTCTACCGCTATGCTATTGCTTCCTGGCTTATTTTGCATATTTAGTTCTTCTATGCTTTCCCACTGACTGCTAACTGTAGCTGTGCTACGGGCACGCCCGCGCAAACGAGCACACTCACGGTTAAACATCTTTACAATTTAAAAAAATATATAACATGTTCATTTATATATATTTTATGTTCATAGTCTGTGGGGGCATGTGTTGTGTTGTGTTTATTCACATTTCCGTGGACTCTGTTGTGGGTGTTTACTTTGGGCACTTTTACACTTCTGGGGGCGTGTCCGCTTGCAGGGCTCAGCCTACGGACACGCCCCCTACTGTCTTACACGGACCGTGTTAGACTTAGGTGTGATTCAGCATGCTCTCATGAATATGCAAAGCATGCTGACATCACTCCGTTTAACTGCAGCCTCCGTGTAAGAGTTATAACTCTTACACGGAGGCTTCGTGAATCCTGGGATTATCTTGTTACCCATTTCAAGCCATTTACAGTGGTGGTTTTCATGGAGTATATTAGTAATGATTCCAAAAATGATGTGGTAAGCTTTGAAAAATTTGTTAGACTGAGTGACTGATATATTATTTAGAAGTGCAAGTCCACATAGCAGAACTGAGAGGAAAACAAAAAACATTTTGGCCATGCTTTGCTGGTGAAGAATTCCCTAGCCCTGCAAAGCATAAATGATTGCTAGTTTCCTAACTTTTTCTTTTTAACTTCTTCATTCAAAATGTTTATAGTAAACATGTGTACAAAGATGTGGATGGCTGTACATAAAGCAATTAAATCACTTCATATTGCATCTTGAGCAGACACATATAATCTCATATTATAATATTGCATGCAACATTAACATTGACTGTTTGCACTATGTATGTCATATGAAAGTTCTAAATATTAATCCTTAAACAGTTATTAATCCTTAAACGTTAATAATATACAAAAAGTGTAATACATTAGACTACTTTATTTTCTTCCATGCAGCTTTTATATGCATGACACATCTTAATTCCTGGCTGATAAGAGCATCAGGAATTGATGGTTTTCACTATCACTAAAGTGGTAACAGCTGGTGCTTGATTGACCAGCAAAAACTTCTCAGTGTTTCAATTTGAAGCGGAATAGTAAGAATTTAGATATCTTCATGCAGGATCAAATATCTCATTAAAAATCATAAAACTCTGCCCGACCCTTTTCATGGCAGACACTATGGCACTTTGGACTTGATTTTTACAATGTGTGCATGTAGCCAGTTTACTTCAGTAAGGCTAATTCAGCATAACTACCATTGGAAAACCAAGATGAAAGCCTTTGGGTGGGTTCTGAAGCCTAGTTAGCATGTGCTACTGTGTACAAGTCACATAATAAACCAAGAGTACTTAACATGTGGAGGCATGCCTGCCCTGAGATGGCAGCTATAGCAGAGCTCTAAACAGTGATTGTAGGGGAGGGAAGCTGCCTGACAGGCCTAGCAAGCTGGCCTGCTCTCACCATGGAGCAGATAAGCTGATGGGGGATTTCTGGGCTGGAAAAAATGGGAGATAGGGCTTTTACCTTGCTTGTTGATTCCCGGTCCCTTACCACAGAATGAATGGACATGTTGGGTTAAGGTAGTAGTGAGGTGAGGAATTAGGAAAAAGGAATAACATTTGCTGCAAATGTTATTTGTCTAACTTTATTAACTAGATAAGTGAACTGGCCTAAATGTAGAAATAGCCATGACCTAGGCTAAGAGGCATTGACAGCTTTTTTAAACAAAATTTGCTAAACAGGTTATCTCTCAAGTCATATTTCAAACAAACATTTATGTTTAGATTGCATTATAACCTGCATTTACATATTAATAACTACAATAGTTGTGTTTTTACATAAATATTTACAAGAATCACTGCATTCTCTACAAGGATACTTGCACTAGTAATTCATTAAGTGCAACAGGCACCAATTCCATAGACCTATTTGTGTTCCAGTTGCATTCGTCTTTGTTTGTGAGGGGTTCTTTTCCGAGATTTTGAAAAATAGTTTGTTACTTTTTTGTATTTTGCTTGGTATTGTATTCCATGCTACAGGAGAGGTTTTGCTGAATGAACTTTCTGTTGTTGCCATGGCAACACTGAGGTACCTGGACTTCTAAGGTAATACAGGGAACTTCTGACTAATAGTGCATTTTTTAAAGGTGACAGTAGTTTTCATGTAATAGCTTGTAGATTAGAATAGTTAATAAAAAATATGGGTACTTCATTATTATAGCGGCCTCGCCGATATAGTAACGTAAGCAGTGATCAGTGCGATTACAGCAGTTTCTCTGTAGCAATTTCGGCAAGGGCGCTATAATAAGGAAGTAAAATTAACTAATTGGTGTCCATTGAATGATGTGCCATTATCAGCGTCATTGGCTAAAAAATGTAATTGTAAATATATCAAGTTGTAAACTATTAGTGTAATACTAACATGCTGTACTACCTAAGAATAAACAGTAGTTGTACACTGAGATAACAGGTCTTACTTCAGACATATCTACTGAGATGATCATCTCTGTGTTCCTGACTGTGTGTACTAACTGTAATTTGTAAAGTGACGTAACTTCTTCACAATGTATATGTTTAATGAGTATGTACTACTTGCAGTCTGTTGTGCACTATTAGCATATATAAAAACTTACCGTAATATGGTCATGTAGATACTTAACGTACAACTTATGAGACTATCCCACTGGACCATCTAAGAATAGGCTATGGAGCTGTTAGTGTAATAGCTGAGCTTTTATCTATACTGCTTCTTTGTAAGTATGTTATATAGGTTCATAGGTGATGGGCCATTGTAAGCCTAGCTAATTTCCTTTCATGAGAATCCAACTCTGTACAGGAAACATATTAACCATTATGCCAACTCTCCCCCATAGTATGTTATATGTTGGCAATTAGTTCTTAGAAACTGTGGTTGGAGCTGCAACTTTGTAAAGGGGAAGAAATAATTTTCATTTATTTAACATTTATTTACCAGGAAAGTCCGACTTAGAATGAAGCCAATTTTCAGCAGAAGCCTGGGCAGAAGCACTCCAGACGCATGTCTTTGTAACATGGGACGAACCCGGAGTACCTAGAGAAAACCTACACGAATGCAGGGAGGACATGCAGACTCCACACAGAAGGCACTCCAGCCGAGAATCAAACCAGAGAACCTCTTGCTGTGAGTCGACAACTTTATCGCTGCACCACTGCACCTTAATGAGTGTTTAAAACTAGGTAGACAGGAGGTCGTAGTTCAGTATCTAGTATCCTAATCTCCCTCACTCCTCCCAACTAGACCTACTAACATGTTTATGTCTTTGTCTATGAGACTTTCCTTATTAGCCTTCAGTCTAACGATAACTTTCAATTTGCACTGCATGTGTGCTGTTTATATCATTACTGTGGATGTATGACTTCTATTTCTCCTTCTGGTGTATTGACTATGCCATAGCCAGCAATTTCCATTTATTGCAAGGGACTCTTACCATACCTAAGTGTCTTATATGTTATTGATTGTATCACAGATTTTCATATGCATCGAATGCCTTTTATATCCTGGGTCATGCCTGAAAAGGATCATTGGACCAGTGTGCTTGCTCATTTAGCAAATGTAAATATAAAATGAAATAAAATAAATAATATTGTAAAGCTGAATGTCTTGCCTTGGAGTCTGATTGAGACAATTCTATCATTTTGGCCTGTAATTGAACACTGATTTAGACAGCCTTTTATTAACTATCAGCAAGTCCATTTCTTCTACATGAGTCATGTCCACTGTATGATTATCTGATGTAAAATTAAGCATTCCACTTCAGTTCAGCTTACTAATGTCCAAGATGTCTGTGGTTATTATTGTTATCTCATTCTTAGCCACATTGAGTTTACGGTGATTCATAGTTCTTACATTTCAAGTTCTTGTGTTGTGTAGTTATTTGCGACATCAGACTTTCCCTTAATCTCTAAGCACTTCAGCAGATGGATGTCCTTTTGGCTATAATCCATCTGCATCATAACTTCTAGATCTACACATACGTGTCCTCTGTCTTTCCCCAGTTGTATACTGGACATCTTCAGGTCTGAAGATCTTATCATCAAGTATCATTTTGACATGCCTCTGGTTGCCTTTTCTTGACAGAAATACTTGCTTGGCTTGTATTACCTTCTTCAGCGGTCTTCAGATTCATCTCTGTGCAGCTACTACCTGCCAATCTTGAGCGACCTTATGCGATACAGCTCATGGCTTCAGTGAGATATAACTCCTTTACCATGATGTTATGGTAGGCAACAATATGGTAGGGTATAATGCATTTATGGTAGAAGAGTAGAAAAACTATTTTATGTTGTGATATAGGAGCATAATTTTGGGACCTACAGCATTTGCTATCTTCACAAACATTGAACAAATCTTTTACTCACACTGTTCATGTCAGGGTGGTCTGGTGCATATGTGAACAGCTGGGTATTAATTTGCATCATAACTGTTTTGAATTCTTCAGTAAGTGTGGCTTCTCTATGGACTTTGCATATCCTTCCTGTGTCACTGTGGGTTTTCATTTGCTGCACGTATTTCCTCATGCATTCCAACAATACACAGAAAGGTGAAATCTACAATACACCAAATATTGCACATAGATGTGTGTGGAAAGTGCATGTGAGTGCGTGTGCAAGAGTGAGCGTGTGCAAGAGTGAGCGTGTGTGTGTGTGTGTGTGTGTGTGTGTGTGTGTGTGTGTGTGTGTGTGTGTGTGTGTGTGTGTGTGTGTGTGTGTGCGCATGCCTGTGTGTGTGTGTGTGTATAGATGCCTTTGTTTGTTTGTGTGTGTGTGTGTACATGCTTGTGTTTGTTTTGTGTGTGTGTGTGTGTGTGTGTGTGTGTGTGTGTGTGTGTGTGTGTGTGTGAGTGCGTGTGTGTCTTGCGAGAGATCAGTGTCACATCCAATACAAGTTCAATGTCTTAAGCCTGTTGGTTGCTGAGACGGTCTCTGTTCTCCCAGGATCTGGTATAAGTTAATGCATGCAGAGTAAAATGAATGAAAAAACAAATGAAACAATGAATAAAAGATCTGAACCATGGGCCTTCATTGCTAACAATTTTCTCAAGTCATATCTTGCAGATGCTGTCTTTAATACTGATAACATGTTTTCAGACTTTGTGGACTCTACAAATTATGTCAGTCACTTTTGAGTGGGTATGCACAGCTTGTTTGTCTTTTCAGCTTTTCCCAGTTAGGGGTTGCCACAGCAGAACTCCGGTCTGCTAATGATTGGCAGTAAATTTTTATGATGCTGAGTTGGCAGCCCAACACCCAACCTTCAGCAAAGGCATGCCCATTCACACATGTCTTTCGGAGACCACTCAACCGCGGGGAGGACATGCAGACTCCACACAGAAAGCACTCCAGCAGAGAATCGAACAGGAGAACCTCTTGCTGTGAGGCAACAATGCTACTGCTGTACCACCGTGGCTGCTTGAGTGTGTATGCACAGCAATTATGATAATTATGAAGGGAAGAATAGACTCTCAAAGCTGATATCAGTATGTCACTATGTTGCATGTGTAGTGTCCATGGATACATAGTTGTTGGTAGTTATGTATTTTGGACCATTTGACAGCCACAGAGATAGGAAAATATATCCATATTGTCAATGTTTTTGTTAATTTCTGGCCACAGCATAAAAGTGTAGGCAATACACTACATTTTGCTTTACACAGTTAAGACTCACGTATAGTAACAGAGACTGTGAAACACATTCTGATGGAATTACCACTGTGATGTCACCCACTGACATTTTTTGATATTGTGGTTGTATAGTGATATTCACAATGGGAAACTACAACAAATTTGTGATTTATGCATGTTTGTTTTTCAGGATTTTCATATGGCAGATGAGAAGAATTTACCATAATGTCTTTTTAGGCAGAGTTTACCAGCTAGACATCCAAACATAGCAAATTCCCATCTGGATAATGTCAAGGTAGCACTGCCGAATGCCAGGAGCTTAAACAACAAAATCACTGAACTTGAAATCTTTCTTATCCTTAAAACATCATCTTCTGTGCAATTACAGAACTGTAGTTGTAGTGTAATAATAATACTTTTTTCTGTTCCAGTGCACAGTGTCTACTATGCATTCAGATCCACCAGTAACTCCAAATATTATCTATACTTATTCGTAACCCTATTGTCTTTTAAAAGATGCCATGTGATGCTAATCTGAAACTGGTTAAAGTACTACTTATACTCAATAAAATTAATTAGCTTACTACAGTCAGTTCTAAAATTCTATGTATGACCCCTTCAATAGATGCAGAATGCCTCAGCCGATTAGAAGATTTAACAAATAAGCCAAATATTTTTTCCTATGGGTGACTTCAACTATACACACATGGACTGGCAAAAATATACGATTAATATATGTGCCTAGAGATTTCTGGACTTCATAAATGCAAGTACACTTGATCAAGCTGTTGCTAAGCTCAACAGAGTCCTTGCAAATCTTGTCCTTACAAATAATTTCCCTACACCACCCACATAATGCCCCTCCCAGACTAATCTGACTATCTGGCTGTGACTTTCTCCCTAAAATCCTGCCTTGTGGTCCCCGATAACTCCCTACATTCAAGAATTACTTCAAAAACAATTACATCTTATGTGCTGATCTTATTAATAATTATAAAGAGTATAGCTCTTCAGCAAACCTTTTATCTCAATCTGTTGCCTAAACCTCTGAATTTATTCCCCTTTCAACAGACGTATTGAGGCATATATATACCAGTCTGACATAAACATAATGTCAAGTTTAAAACTATATCCATATAGTGGAATTACATCAACAAACTATATACGAAAAGAAAAGAAAAAGCTTCTAGCCATCTCCAAAAGATATCGACTTCATTGTTATAAAAGCGATTTGAATATAGTAAGTCCTTCAAATTTACCATTAGGAAATACAAGGCCAGCTATGAACTTTGGGTTACAACTACTTTGAAAGACAATTATAAGGCCTTATTCAACTGTATTAGGATGTTTAGAAATAATCAACAATTCTGGACCAGACTTATCTGTAGCAAGACCTCTTTTGACCGTAAGGGCATTGCTAATATTTTTGTGGACAGATTTTCTTCTATCTTCATCCTCCTGCCTCTCTCCCCATCATTCCCTCATTCCCTATACCTCGTCTCCTGAAATCAGTTTGGACCAAGCCCTTCTGGCACTTTAAAAATTAAAAATAACAACTCCATTGGTTCTTATAATGTCCATGAAATTATCAACTTGATTCTCTCCAGTAGTTACATCCCTGAGGTATGGAGAAGAATTGGTGGGGTGATCTTGCATAATGTTGGTTCCTTTACTGATCCTGAGAATTGTAGGGTTATTAATCTTGCCAGTATTCTTTGCAAGGCTGTGGAACATATTATAGCTTAATTAATAAACAATTATGTTGTTAACCCTATATCCCTGGATGCACACCAACTTGGTTTTGTGAAAGGCAAACGATGCCTGTGTAACCTAGTTGTGCTCTTTGAAAGAGTTACTGAGGTCTTGGATAAGGACTATACATCCCAAGTTACCTACCTGGACCTTGCCAAGGCCTTCAGTATTATTCCCCATGCTAGAATTATTGACAACTCTCCTATCTCCACGTTATCCATGCATAGTTTGCTGAATAGGTAATTGCCTAGCTAACAGAACCCATTTTCTTAAAGTTGAGGATGTTTGCAGTGGACAGAAAAGTATCACCAGTGATGTCCCACCAGACTCTGTCCTGGGCTACTCTTCTTTGGTATAGACCTGTCTGACAAGAAAGCTGATGATAATGGACTGAGGCTATTCAAGTTTGTAGATGATTGCAGACTAGGGAAAGTTATCAAATTGCATTCTTATATTCAGATTCTCTATCAAGAGCCAGACCACACAAATGCTTGGTGTGTTAATCGTGGGTGATCCCTAAATACAAGAAGTGCAGCATAGCTTAACTTGGTAAATCTAACATTACTACCCCTGTCCCATGTCTTTGTGTGGGTTAGAACATAATTTTCTCTTGCACAACTTATCATTCATTATATCTGCACAGGTCCAGAGACTTAACAGTCCTGCTTTATTCTTCCCTTTTTAGGCCCATAATTGAATATAATGCCTCCTTGGCATGTACTTTGCTAAATACCTAAACCAGCTTTATTGCCCTACTTTGCAGTGTTGTACAGACTCCAGGGGGGTGATCTCTCTTTAGACTTCCATGCTTCTTTATGCTATAACTCCTTCACCTAAACAGAAGTGATAAAGCAAACCTAATGCTAGAGACCTCACCCTATACTACCATATCAACAGCACCAGATGGTGTGACAGGTATCTAAAGGTATCTAACCAAGGGTACTCCTCATTTATGGAATAGGCTGCCCTTACATACTAACCGCTAAAACCACTCTCAGTTACTGGGTAGGTGATCACAAATTTTCACCGGGGATATGTTGTGAAAAATGTATTAATGGGAGACATTGTTAATCTCCCTTAAGTACTAGGTGGTGTGGCTGAGCTTCTTGATTGTCTTCTGGGCCATTAGCTTAATAAGCACCTGTGAATTAGCATAACCATGTTATTTTTATGTTTATTGTCATATAAGTGTCACCTCCAAGCAAAGCTGGGAGTGATGTTGTAACCTGTTTGCAGTCATTGTAAACATCCATTTTTTTGGCTGAAAATAGCTTGCAGTGGTGGTGGTCCATAACTAGCGTAAGATTTTTCCACAAAGGTATTGTTTGACTTTATTCTTTAATTGGTTAAGGATTTCTCTGATAACATGGACATAACTACATTCAGCTTTAATCAGGGACCCTGAAGCAAGTGCAGTGGAACTCTCTGTATCATTTCAGAGTTTAGATAACATCATAGCACTGACCCAGAAGGTAATGTATAGCTTTCCAGTCTTATCGGCAGTGATGGCTGAAAGTGGGTAAACACTTCTTCCAACATGACCAGTTTCTTCATTTCCTTGAAGATACATTTATAGTCTTCTGCCCATTAACATAGAGACATATTCTAACAAAGACAACGATGAAGGAGGCAAGGTGCTGACCAAAACTCAGAACCAACAAAAACAAAGCACCAGTCCTTAGAGGTAAAAATAAATAAACCAACGGTTGGAACGAACAGCCGTTTATTCACATACACATGAATGCCAAATGTATAAAAAATAAGCGTTTTCATCTCCCATTGGCTTCATCAGATAGAATAAGAATTCTTATTCTATCTGATGAAGTCCATGGGAGATGAAAATGCTTATTTTATATACATTTGGCATTTATGTGTATGTGAATAAACGGCTGTTCATTCCAAACATAGAGACATATTCTGTTGCAATGTAGCAATGCATTTCATGGATGTAGGACTGTTAACAGGTTCAATACAAATATAGTACTATTTATACATGTATGAGAATGAGCCTTATTTCTAGCACATTCTGAAATATGTGTGCCATCAGCACAACCCTAAATGTACCTTCTGATTAACATAGCCCTTTTTTGTTAGTTGTGCTTAAAATAGAACATTTCATATTTCAGTCATTTGCACTTATCTTTTTTTGCTCAAAACCTATGCTGTTTTAACCAGTTTAGAGTTTTCTGTAGATTGTCTTGGTAATCTTCAACATCTTCCCTGAAACCAGGAGCTCATACAGGTGGCATGGTTTGTTAGGAAATCCTTAAAAGAGTCCCTGGTCCAATTCTTGTTGTACAAACAGCAGGCATGATCTCCACCCTGCTAACATTTTTTAGATCAATCCATACAAGCTCATCAATCACTAGGACTATAGAAGTCATTTTAATTACATCAGTAACTATGCTTACAAATTATCAGTTTTCAAGAATTCCTCCAAGACAGGGACATAAAAACACCTTCAGTTCTTCATAGATGATATCATTACATTCTTGGCACTGGTTAATGGCAACTTTAAAATCTCTGCATATGTACATCCATTGCCCTACTTTTTATCTACAATTACTATACATAAGACCTACTCATAGCGTTTGACTTTATTTATTTATTTTGATTTTTTAAACTTTATTTTTATTCATTACTGAACCAGGTAAACCTATGTGGCACAAGTGCCTATTATGAAGGGCAACCCAGGAGCACTGTTTGGTTAAGTGGCTTGTTCATTCACATAGCTGGAAAATTAGATACCCAAGGAAATCAAGCCAAGTATGGGCCTGTTAGACAGCACAACACCATGGCACTCTCCAACTTCTGCAGTTCCATTTCAAGTTGTGTCTATGGGCATAAGATAAATTCATGGCCTTATGACATTTTGGGCTACCATTTGGTTATAGTTCGGCCTTTGTGTTGATTTCCTTCAATGCTCTTATTTTCTCTGGAAAACAGGTATTTGGCATCTGCCAGTAACCTTGACAAATTTTCATCTATGGCTCATCTTTTCCCCCTTTCCTTTATTTTCTAAGAGTGTACATATGCTGCAGAATGGAGACATACAGGGTATAGGCATGCACCATCTCTCCTACTCCACCTTAATAAGCTACCTCTCATGCATTGAACCGATTCCTAGCCACAGCTATAAACCATTCTTAAAGTGGGATTCTTCCTGGGGACCACCACTGAAGGAAAGCATTCATAGCCCTCCAAATACCAAACAAATAAAAGTATATACCTGTAGCAGAACCTAAACTCTAGCCCTAAAACTCCTACCCAGTTCTAAAAGGAGTCCTTCCTCCCTTACCATAACCCTCCACTCCCTCTCTCTAACCCTAAAGTCCTTGGTTGGTCCTTACACATTAATTTCCAACTCTCTCTTCCTAAAGCTAAATTCCCCAATCACACCCTAGCTCTAAAACTCCTCTTTTATTTCCTAAACCTAAAACTCCCTTCCTGCTCCCTCATTCTAAAACACCCTTCCCACTCCCTAACACTAAAGTCCGCCTCCCTCTCCCTAAACATAAAATCCCCCTCCTGCTTTCTTAATCTAAAGTCTGCTACCAGCTATCTAACCCTAAAATCCATGACCTGCTCCCTCCTCATGGCTGCTTGCCAAAACTCATTTTTTGAGTTCAAGTGTGAGTATCAGCCTACATGAGCTACAAGGTATTCCATTTCCTGAAATTGAGACAGTGATTTATGGAGCACTTCAGACTCGGGCACCTGTAGTTTTCCTAATTGTCATGGCTATCCTCCCTGCCTGAGCCACTACTAAAATGTGGGTCACCTTTGCCTTAATAAATGCTTTTTCTGTCTATACCATCAGTGCAGACATTTAGTGAGATTTTTTGATGTTATAGCTGCAAGGTTTTGTGGCTTAATAAACAGAGATATCATGCTTATTAATACAAAAATAATCGCTCATGCTCCTTTATAGAAAATATAGAAAAAAAAACAGCTGTTTTATCTAAATCCATCATGATTTTTACTCCTATAATTTCTAGAATTAACTCAAATAATCCCTTTGTCAGCTTTATTTATATTATGTAATTTTAAGTACATTATGTAGCTAACAGCTTCTCAGGTGACTTAGAGGGATAAAGCCCTGACTGCAGCCCAGTCTACACAGGTTTGACTGACAGCTCTGATGACTGATGGAGCGGAAAGGGAAGAGTGGGTGTGCTTATCCCCAGGGGGTGGGGAGTAGGAGGTATGTAGGCATGTAGGCATTCCCTGAGGCGATCAGTGACGGGGGCTAGAGACAATGCATTGAGGGGGGATAAGCTTAAGGAGAGATAAGAGTAGTGAGGTAGTCATCATGACTTTGCTGCAGTGTTGTTAGGGTGATATTCTGCATACCCTCATTACACACCTGGCCCTCAAGAGTTATTACATTACAGCACTGGGAAGGTGGAATAGTAGGTTGGGCATAATAGAAAATGTCTGGGGAATGCTGATGGCCAAGACCCGCAGAAAGCCTTTGAGTTCCATGACTGACCCCAGCTAAAAATCAGAGAAAGTCTGGGGGATCAGGAGCAGCTGGTAGACCTAGCATGGAAGTGGGACACTGGGTTGGAAAGCTGTAGGAAGATGCAGGGACCCCCCCCAAAAAAAAGTACCTGACTCCATTTTATTGACTTTCATTTTTCCTACATCCACCATTTTGTAAACTAATTTTGATATGTGCTTGCCATCATGTTTGCCATTCAGTTTCTTTTGGTTATTTTCTTCATGGACATTGTCTCAATGCGGTTCTTCTTATGACATCTGCATTTTTAGACCAACACATTTCCTTCTTTATGAGGCATTCTACAACAGCAAGCACATGCTACCTTTCTAGGACATCACTGCTGGTACAGTTTCTAAGTGTGCATCAGCAGTTGTTCTTTTTCTTTTGGGTAACTATGCAGTTAGTGTATATAAACTCACAGTATAGGATAAGGCCTGTGCATGGAGGATGCAGAGGGTCTTCCACCTGCAAAAAACTGCTTATAGTTATTTTTTTTTCCTTGATTGATTTCATGATCACTTGTGTTTGGCAAGTTGTGCTTCACAAAGATGCGTCTTGACAATTTGCAGTAGATGTAAGTCTGCTATATATTTCAGAATAGCTTCATGTGTTGTTTGACAGAATGTAACATATAAAGTTAGGAGTAGTTAAGATTCAAGTACTTCTCTGGTCCCAGTAATCCATTTGATTAAACTTTCATGTGGTTTATCTGGTGATATTGGACTATTCAACAGTTCACACATTTTGGCATACATTCCCTTCAGCAGCACAGACACCATTTTGCCATTTAGGTTGATGTAGAATTCATTTTTTTTCTCAGTATGAGCTGCAGTATTTCATTGTAGCAACAAAAGCATTAACGAGTCCACCATGGTCAGTTACTTTAAAATTGCATCAACTCAATGGTATACTTTTATTTCCTGCAGTTTTTCCTAAAACATATGTTTGTACTACCAAACTTACTTCTAATATTTAGGCTTATTTCAAAACACTATTTTTTCTTTTTATGTTTGTTTAGTCATCTGCAGAGCAGGTGGCCACGGTGGTGCAACAGTTAGCATTGTCACCTCACAGCAAGAGGTTCTCCAGTTCGATTCTCAGCTGGGGTGCCTTCTGTGCGGAGTCTGCATGTCCTCCCTGTGGTCGTGTGGGTTTCCTCCGGGTGCTCCGGTTTCCTCCCAAAGACATGCAGTAGGTGGATTGGGCACTCTAAATTGGCCCTAGGTGTGAGTGTGTGCGTGTGTATGCCTTCTGTGGAAGTTTGGGTGCCGGGCTGGCAACTCGACACTGTAAAACTCCACTGCCAATCATGAGCAGACAAATGATCCACTGTGGTGACCCCTAACTGGGAAAAGAAGAAGAAGAAGTCAGCTGCAGAGTGTTTGAATTACTTTCATAAACCGTATTTTCTTTAATATACTATTCATTGGTTCATAGAAGTTCACTCTGTTCATTTCATTTAGCATGTGGTCATTAATTTGTCAAATTTAATGCAGAACATTACTGTACATTCATTAGACTGATCACTTCCTAACATTTAACACTGCTACACTATTGTTTTATTGTCTGATCATTAAGAAGAATTTTTTACACTTACCTTTTATAACTACTCTATTAGTAAATGTTACCACTGTTGCATGAAAAGCATATCTTAATATCTCCAAAATCATGTTTTTCTATGTCCCAGAGTCATGTTTTCATTCAAGTAATTTTTAAAGGTCTTGGGCAGATATAAACAGGTAATCAACATGTTTCTGCAGTGGAGTGCTAATGAATTGGGATCTGATGTAGAGAGACAAGGAATTAATGTCAAGTGCGAATAAAAAAAGAAAATGGGACACCTGATGGTTTTCACTCTGATGTAGTAAACATTCAGACGCATATTATAAGCCCTTATTGTAATTATAGCTCCTGAGTAAAGGTTCCAGATAGTTCTTGTGAAGTGATTAAGGAACCCAAGCTATGACAAGACCAACAGTAGAAAAGCCCACCAAAGCTTGTCAAAAGCCTCCTTAGTGTCAAAGGTCATTGTGCCAGAGGCATGACTCTTCATGTTTACATGAGTGATATTAATAATGGCCTCCATAATGCTGTTCAGGGTTACTTTATTTTTAAGCACCAAAACCAGAACAGATGGAGGAGAGCTCAAATCCTGGTCTGCAAGCTATAGTTTAATTAATGCACAACTCTTCAGTCCATCAAGTAAAATGCATAAAACAACTTTTCAGTCCACCAAAATCACATGGAAAAAATGATTAAAACGACTGTGAATTTTGGTGGACTGAAAAGTCATTTTAATCATTTTTTCCATGTGATTTTGGTGGACTGAAAAGTTGTTTTATGCATTTTACTTGATGGACTGAAGAGTTGTGCATTAATTAAACTATAGCTTGCAGACCAGGATTTGAGCTCTCCTCCATCTGTTCTGGTTTTGGTGCTTATTGGTTATTTTCGGAACAGTGATTCTGCTTACTTTATTTTTAATAAATCCACATTGTTCTTTGTGTATAATGGCCACCATAATTGCCTGCAACTCATAGGTTCATAGGTCGGTACTAGGCTATCGGCCCAAGGGCCTACGTAAGCCTAGCCATCAAGGTTCCTTGGCTTACGCCACCCAAGAAAGTTATTTTCCTGTGCCACTGTCGAGCAGAGACACAGAAGTGATCCCCGGGGTGTATTTCCTATTTCCCATCCACTCATCAAGATTTTTTTTGAAGAGTGCTAATGAAGAACTTTGCTTGACATAGATGGGTAGCCTGTTCCAGAGTATGGGAAGTCTCTGGGATAGGAATCTATCCCTCCAGCATGTCCTGTTTATTGTGGTGACAAGGTTTAGGTCCCTAGAGCATGTAGCTCGGAGGGGATTGGGATTTCCTTAGGTGTAGCATGTCTAACAGCTCTGGGTTTGACATAGCTTTATATGTTAGGCAGAGATCACCTCTGAGTGGGCGATATGCTTCAGAGTAAAGCTGGAGTTTTTTGAGGCGGTCAGTGTAGGGTATTTGTTTGAGTCCAGTAATCCTCTTTGTGAGGTACTTCTGTGGCCTTTCCAGCTGCTGCAGATGTTAAGTGAGGTACATTCCAAAAGGGGCGTTGTACTCTATAGTGGGTCTAATGAGTGTCGAGTAGAGGGGAACGATGACCTCTTTTTTCCTGGATGAGAACCCTTTTATGATGAGGTGTGCCACGTAGAAGGACTTCCTGACTACTGTGGTGATGTGACTATCAAAGGAGAGACTACTGTCCACCTGGGTCCCAAGGTCTCTTATCATGCATTCGGTGTTAAGTAGATTGCTGCCTATGTGGTAGTTCATGGGTACAGAGTTTTTACCAAAGGGGATGACACTGCACTTTTTGGCATTGAGCTTGAGGCCATGGCTCTGACACCAGGCATCTGTCTCAAAGAGGCCCTTCTGTAGGATGTTCACATCATTTGGGGACTTGACTATGGCTCCTAGTTTGCAGTCATCTGCGAACTTCGCTGTGTTATCCTGTACTTCATTGAAGTAGATACCAAACAGGAGCGGTCCCAGGACGGAACCCTGTGGTACTCCACTTGTCACTGGTTTGAGGTCAGATTTGGAGTCTGCAACTTTTACAGTGTGGGTTCTGTCAGTGAGCCAGTTGACAACCCATCTTGTGACGTAGGGATTTATGCCTAGTTTATTGAGTTTAGCTATAATTCCAGAATGTGGGATGGTGTCGAAAGCCTTGGCGAGGTCAAGATAGGCTGTGTGAACCACCTTACTCTCATCTACGGCTTTGGTGACTGCCTCAAAGAAGTCGATCAGGTTCAGGAGGCATGATCTGCCTTTCATAATTGTCCAGATAGCTGTAAATGATTTGTATTCTACTTTTAGCTGAAAAGTAATCTAAAAAATGCTGTGGAAATAAGGTTCGTTACTTCACTAAGTTTGAGGAAGTACATATACATGTCCCTAAAGGTGGAATTTGACATTTTTACATACTTTCATAAATAGTTTATGCAGTAATGAGTGTGATTCATGGGATCATTGAAACTACAAGTCAGGCATGTCTGAAGACTCTCTATGCCTTTCCTAATGCTGTCATTAGTTTGTAACTCCCTTCCAGGAGGGAAAACATGTCAGGCGGGGAATTTACTTGCAGTTTAAGCAGAATAGGTCAAATGGTAGCTCCTCAAGTCCTGGAGTCTTAACTGGCATTTCCTGCCAGGGTTACTTTGAATGTCTCATTCTCTTTAACTGGTTTCTATAGGAGTTGACTTTCATCAGGCAGGATTGTTTTAAACTGTAGAATGTTAGAAAATGTCAAGAAAAGTTTTGAAAATGTTAGTGCCAATCACACTGCACTTCACCCACCTTTCCTTTGCATGGCAGCTCCCCCTGCATTCTTGAGCCATTCTTATATATCGTTAACCCTTAATAATAGCTATCATAATTCCCTTACCAGTTAAGCAACACACCATAATGCCACTCCTAACCATTATAATCCCTCCATTGCTGCAGAATGACAGCCCTTAGTCCAAACACTGTCACTTAACAAAAAATTATTATTTATGTATTTTAC
Organism: Protopterus annectens; assembly: GCF_019279795.1. Classification (NCBI taxonomy): domain Eukaryota; kingdom Metazoa; phylum Chordata; order Ceratodontiformes; family Protopteridae; genus Protopterus; species Protopterus annectens. The sequence goes on from NC_056730.1 coordinate 819,595,268, forward strand.
ATTTGTTTATCAGGATAATCCAAGTGGACAACTAAATTCCTTTTCAGTGGAGGCTCAAGGAGAAATGCTCCGAATACAAAAATAAAGTTACAGTACTTAACAATAGTTAAAATGAAACATATTAGCAAAGATAAAATAATGATCTGATGTTGTTAATCTTCATTCATTCCTTACTGATGGGTATCGATTCCGTCCTCGGAATCGAGTCAGCTGTTATACCAAGCTCATGCCAGCCAAAAAACTTGCAAGCTAAGTCCTTACCCATAGTGCCTGTCTCCATGTTACCTCAGATCTCATTTGCCGCATATGAAACAAAATGTGTCAGACCAGGCCCTCATCTAAGTAATTGAATTTTTTTGTTTACTAGTTGTCGACTCCTTATAGCGATAATTTACACTTGGTTTAATATATATAATTACATATATTGTGTGTTCTATTTTACAATTGCTGTGTGTCTCTCTCTCCCTTTCCCTTTTCCTTTTTACCAAAGTTGGTACTCTATCGTACCATCACTGGTACAGGCCTGTCTCTTTACCCTTTGGGTACTTTTCTTACCATAGTTGGTATTCGACCTTTCATTTAAAAAAAAAAACAAAAAACTTTTACTCTGTTTTTTATGTCTCCTAATTTCTTAACTCTGTTGACTGGACATGTCAGATAAGAAGGGTACCACGGGCTTTAAACAATGTTTTCAGTGTGGTAGAAAAATGCCCAATGTGAATCATCACGATTCTTGTGTTTATTGTTTAGGTGTCCCTCACCTTTCAGTGAAACCCCCTTGTGACATCTGTAAAGGTTTCAGCTCTTGTACACTTACGGAGCACAAGAATAAATTAATGCTTAATGGACTATTAAAATAACCTTTTGTGGAGGATATTTCCGAGTTGGAGGGCTCACCACCTTCTAAGAGAAAACACAAAAAGAGGAGCAATTTATTAACCTCCTCTCCTTATGATTCTGAGACCAAGCAACAGGAACCGAGACAAAAAAATCCCTAAATTGTCACCATCTTTGGCTCCGAGGCCTAAACCTTCCACCTTGGCACCAGTCTCGTTTCCGAGTCTGGTATCAGCTTCGGTGCTGACTATTTCTTCTGCTCCTATGACTACACTGACAACGGTACCAACTATAACCACACTTTCAGCACTGACTCACCTTTTGGCACCAACAGTAGACGTCTTGGAACTGGTCACTTCCCCCATCCCTGTACTTCATATTAGTACTTCGACTTCAGTGCTGAAAGGTGAGATACTCCCCCGGACCAGATATTCCCCCTTGGTGGATCCATTTGCTGGCCAGTAGTATAGCACTTTCTTAGACCACACCACTTCACCTTGAGGGATGTCTACATGATTCTCCAAGATTCTGTCAAAGCTGGATGTAGTGAGGCTAGTGGATCAACTCTTGGTGGCCAAAGGACTTTCTACTCCATCTACGCCTCCCTCCCACTTTGAGCTGAGGAATTTCATCCAAGGACTTCACCAATATTTTCCTCCATCGACCTCCTTCTTGGTTTTGGAGCACCCTACACTGAAGCCAACCCCGATTCCAGTCTCTTTGGTACCGGTGGTAGATCTTACCATGCTACCGGAGCCTACCCTTTGGTCTTCGGCTCCTTCTAAGCTAGGCCATCCTCAGGACCGAGAATGGTCTGTTTGCACCGGCTTCCCTGGCATGCCATCTCCTTTCCACATGTCTGCCGTGGTTCTGGTTGCCCTGGTGGAGATGTCTCTTCCTGTGGCTCCCTCCCTGGCGGCGGGTTATTCAGAGCGGGACGTGACCCCAGTCCCAAGGTTGTCTCTCTTGGTTCTGGGATCCCACCCCTCTTTGGGAGGACCTGCTTTCCAGGTGAAGGAGAGGGCCCTGGCCTCTGCTCCCTCTCAGTTGGTTCCCTTGGCATCAGAGATCTATCCCCCCCGTCCCCTGAACCACAGTTGACACAGCCCACTACTCATGGATACCGGGTTCAGGAACCTCAAGATGCCCTTCAGCAAGGTTCCTCCTCTGCAGCATCCTCCTTGGATACTCCCATCGAGGAGGTTCCTCACAAGAGTCTGTGCAAAATGAAGCATGTGCATTCCTCAGAGGAATCCTTGACCAAAGATATGGACTACGATGAAGGGGAAGGTTCCACACAATCACCCCCTGATGATGTCTCATTTGGAGACATCTTGGAGATCCTTAAGCAGTGGGGTGATTGGAAGTCCACCACCTCTTCCCCTGAGGAGTCCGTATTCTTGCAGGCTTTCCCAGCCCGGCCCTCTACCTTCTAGGTAACCCCGCCTGCGGATGAACTCATACAACTCATCATGCAGCAAGCCTGGAATAGTCCTGATACCATTGAACCTGTCCCAAGGAGGCCAGACAAAATTCTTTCACCTTCTCAGGATAATCCTTACTGGTCTAAGGCCCTTCCAGTAGATGCTATGGTTGTGGCGGCGGCCACAAAAAAATAGCTCGCTGAGGAGAGCGCTACTGTCCATCCCATAAACAAGAAGTCTCGGGTGATAGACAGACTGGGGAAGCGGGTGTATTCTACAGCGACCTCTGCTATCCAGTCCCTGAATTACCTGGCATATTTTACACGACTCCTGGGAGACCTGATTACCGAACTCTCAGACACCCTGGCAGGAGCAGTGTCTGATGAGGTACAGGACAAATTTGCCTCACAGCTTGCGACCCGGGAATCCATCACTAATTCGCCCATGAGGTTGATTTCACACTCGATCAAAGGGGTGGCTAGAGCAGTGAGCATGGGCATTGTTACAAGACGTTATGCCTGTATTCATCTATGTGACTTTGCGGACCCTTTTAAGTCTTCCTTCCTTAACGCCCCTGTAGAGGCCTCATCACTTTTTGGGCCAAAGGTGAAAGACACTTTAGGCAGGTGTGAAAAGGATGGCAAGACCTTGTCTGCTGTGGGCGTGCATTCTAACACACCTCAACGATCCTATTCCAGGAATCAGAGGAGTGGAAAATGTGGTACAAAAAGTCCCAAGGTCTTTTCTGTGACACATGTAGCGGGTTTTCCCCTTGGGGCAGAGGGGGGGAACTCAACTGGAAGACATCTCTTCAGAGGCAGAGGGTGTCTGTGTAACCAGGAGTCCAGAGATTCTTTCTCGGGACAGCCCTACAAGCACTCCTGAAGAGTGGCCTGATTGCTTACCTCTGGAAGCAATCGAGGGTCGTTTTTCTATGCACCACCTTGCCTGGCAAAAAATAACTTCAGACTCTTGGGTGCAGATGATAATCACCAGAGGTTATCTCATTCCCTTTAACCTTTTCCCAAAGCCTTTAAGGTGCATTCCAGACATACCACCTAGCCAAAGGGAATCAGCAGCTCTAGAAATCCAAAAGCTGCTTCAAAAAAGAGTCATCCAAACAGTCCCTCCAGACCAAATAGAATCCGTTTTTTACTCAAGGTTCTTTTTAGTGCCAAAGAAAATGGGACTGAAGGCCAGTTCTGGACCTCAGCATCCTAAACAAATTTGTCCAACAAGAGAAATTCTGGATGGTCATGGTACAGTCTATACTCCTCTTCCTGGGGAAAGACAATTGGATGTGCTCTATAGATCTTCAGGATGCGTATTACCACATAAAATTGGACAAGTGATCCATAAGATTTCTCTGCTTCTGGCTCACTACCAATTCCAAGCATTGCCCTTTGGTCTCTCCACAGCCCTCAGAGTATTCACCAAATGCATGGCAGTGGTAACAGCTCACTTTGAGACTGAAAAGATTCCTAGTGTTTCCATATCTGGATGATTGGCTCCTCACCACCCCAACCAAGCATCTACTGATCTCAGCAATCCATTTCATCCTATGTCTCCTGAAACATCTAGGCATAACAGTGAACAAAGACAAATGCAAACAAATTCCTTCTCAAAGACTGGAGTTCATAGGTGCAGAATTTGATACCCAAGCATGTTTAGTCTACCTCCCTCTTCACAGGATGCAAAGAATCAGAGTGCAACTCCGAGTGATAGTCAGGACAAAGTGCCAGTTCAAACAGTCCTTCAGCTTCTAGGGTCCATGGCAGCATCTATAACAATGGTACCACTGGCAAGATTGCATATGAGGATTTTTCAGTGGCTTTTGCTAACACAGTGGTCCCCTTTAAACCTCCCCATGTCATTTCAGATCAAGATACCAGATCCCTGCAAACAAGACTTGCATTGATGGATGAACCTAGAAGAGAACGTATGGTGTCATCCTTTCACCCCTTCTCAGCCCAAAGCCATAGTGACCACAGATGCCTCTCTGATTGGGTGAGGGGGCATTATCAGGGAAAGACTGTCCAAGGCACTTGGTCACCCATAGAGGCTAATCTGCATATCAGTGTTCTAGAACCGAGGGCAGTGCTTCTAGCATTGCAAGCATTCCAATCTGCCCTCCCTTCAGGAACAATTGACATCCAGTCTGACAACATGTCAGTAGTTTGGTACATCAACAAACAAGGTGGAATCAAGTCCTATCCATTGTGTTGAGAGGCCATGAGAATTTGGCAATGGGCGATTGCTTCCGACCACTTTCTGATAGCAATGCATATTCCCGGGAACTCCAACGTGGTTGCAGACAAGTTGAGCAGATGCATTCTCCTGCCTCACAAGTGGTTCCTTAATCCTGCAATAGCGAAGAAATTTTTCAGTCACTGGGGCCAGCCATGCTGCGACTTATTCGCATCCCCCTTAAACCACAAATGCAGCAGCTACTTTGCCCTGATCCCCCTCAAAGGTGGAGTCCCCGAGGGATGCTTTTGTACATGATTGGCCCGTGGGACGTCTTTATGCCTACCCACCAATAATGCTGATTCCCAAATTTTGATGAAGGCTGTCATTTGAGAAGCAGAGTGATCCTCATTGCTCCCTACTGGCCATGACAAAATTGGTTCCCCTTCCTTTGGCTTCACCTACTACAGCAACCTTGGATTCTGGATCCAACTCCGGAACTACTAACGCATCCACGGGGATTGACATATCCAAATTTACTGAACCTCAAGCTGACAGCATGGTTCCTCCACTTCCAGTGATTGCCAGGCAGAACAACTTGTCCTCCCCTATCCGCAGCATCCTTCTGGCTTCCCATAAACCTTCAACCAGGAAGCTTTACTTCAGCAAATGAAAAAGATTTATTAAATGGTCTTGTGAGAAAGGGATAAATCCCTTCTCTGCATCGATATTAATGGTTTTAGACTATCTATTGAATCTTCTTCAATCAGGAGCTGCAGCTTTTTCAATTAGAGTACACCTTGCAGCAATTTCTAATTTCCATAATGGTTTTGAAGACTCATCCTTAATCTCTCACCATCTCTGTAAAACTTTTTTGAAGGGAGGTTTTCACATTAGACCCCCCCTTCAAACAATCGATTGAACCATGGAATTTGACATTAGTTTTACAAGCCTTGACTCAGCCTCCCTTTGAATCTGCTGCCAATTGTGACCTAAAATTTTTGTCCTGGAAAACCTTATTCTTAGTGGCCATTACCTCAGCAAGACGAATTTCTGAGTTACAGGCATTATCTATTAAACGTCTCTACATGGTCTTCCATAAGGACAGAGTATCACTACAGACTAACCCTTCCATTTTGCCTAAAGTTATCGCTAGTATGTGAATTAATCAGACAACTGATCTTCCAGTCTTCTTCCCGAATTTCTCAAAAAAAGGAGAGTATACATTGCATTTGCTTGATGTGCACAGACAACTTTGTTCTTATCTTAGCAAATCTAATCCCATATGAAAGTCCGACCAATTGTTCATATCATACTTAGGACCAAAATTGGTCAACCGAATTTCCAAGGTTACATTGTCTAAATGGTTGAGGGACTGCATTTCCTTTATTTATCAGTGAAACAAGGCTTCTGTACCTTCTAAAATCAAAGCACATTCCTTGAGATCAGTTGCAACATCTGTTGCTTTTCATGTGAGAGTGTCCATGGATGACATTTGTGCGGCAGCAACATGGATGTCTCCTCATACATTTTTCATTCACTATAAATTGGATATGGTCTCCAGGGGGAGAGCATTGTTTAGTTCAATGGTACTCAGGAATATTCTTCCATAGGGTCTCGAGGGGAAACAAGGTAGCTAGGGACTCTGTCCCATCAGTAAGGAATGAATAAAGATAAACAACATCAGATAAAAAAGTTATCTTCTTACCATAACGTTCCATCTGTGTTGTTGATCTTCATTCATTCATTACAACCCACCCACCAACCCCCTCTGAAAGACTCTTGAAGGTTTGGCTATGGTCCTATCCTAGGATAAGGCAGTTGCTCAGAAAAAGTCTCCGTTTTTCTCTCTGTGGTCTATCCTTTCCTTATGGGCAAACTCGATCTGAGGAGGTAATATGGAGAGAGGCACTATGGGTAAGGACTTAGCTCGAGAGTTTTTTGGCTGGCATGAGCTTGGTATAACGGCCGAGTCAGTTCAGACCAGAACTGACACCCATCAGTAATGAATGAATGAAGATCAACAACACAGATGGAACATTATGGTAAGAACATAACTTCTTTATCTCCACATACTGTACAAACAGATTTTAAAAGTAATTAAAGTAGAACAAAAAGTAAGGAGTTATAAAGCCTATGTTAGAGTCAATATAATTATGTAAAATATTGACAAAAAGATAAGCAACAAATTAATTAATTTAGAAAAATACAGTGTTTTAGCATACAGAAAAATGCAAAGTTAAAATAGGTGAAAAAGGTAATTTTAATGATGAAGACAACAAATATATATTTTTTAAAAATCATATCCAAGCAGCTTCTAGACAGCATCAACAAATACAGTATTCTTTACCAGGTTCAGAATGGGTTCTATTAAGTCAAAATACTCTTGATTGCTACCTATTCCTCCATGGACAACATATATTCAAACATGTGCTCACAGGAGAATTTAGATCCTTTGAAACACTCAATCTGCCTTACAGGAGCCCTTTCTATTAATTTAACCAGATCTTTGAACAGTCAACCAGACTTTCTCCTTATCTCAGAGTTTCAACTAATTGATCTTGGCACTGGACCCCTTATGATGTTCCTCACTGTTAGAGCTTTCAGTGTACTGGCAGCTGCTTTGTGGTCTGATACAGGTACATTTAAATCAGGTGTACTTAAAGGGTCAGTGTTTAATCATTTCTTTCTTTATTTATTATTGATCTTCTTTCTGTTTACATGGCTCCTGTGTAACACTATATGGTGATGATGCTAGACGTGAGGGCTGGTTTCTAAGGAAGATCAATTGGAAGCCAACTACGTATTAACTGATCAAGCTTATGACACTGGGAGGAACTAAATAAGCTAGCAGGTAACTCATTTAAACTGCATACTTGCTCTGTGGTATGACCCATAAATTAAAAAACAACAATAGCTTAAAATACCTAGCGAATATTCTCAGATTCATAACTATCTTGTACCACTGATGGATCCTACCCTTTAATTTAAACTTCTCACAAAAAAATAGACATTGTTTGCCAAGCTAAAGGCAGGTTACAACATTTCAAAGGTACTAACATTTAACTCTACTAGACCTCTAGCAATCAAAGTTATTGTATCAAATTCAGAAGAGGGTTAAGAGATCAGTATCCTCATTCATTTGAGGACGACAGAAGCTGCATTTATCATAGGACATATTAATCTTACCTATCACATGGGGAGGCTGTGGGTCCCTGATTTTGATGCCTGCATTCATGCAGCCTGTCTGAACATTTTGGCTATTGCTATCTCATCAGTCTCAGATGCCATATAGAAATTGATAATGAGAACATTGCTAGAAGGATTATCGGGTTTCTACAGCAGGATTAGTAGGGCTTCTCACACTGAGAGCTCAATTAGAATGTAAATATCTTCAGAGTCAATGAAGTTAATTTTAGCTACCTTGAAGTTTGCAAACTTGTCTAATTGGCTGTGGGACTTACTGCCAGTTTATCTTTCACTGGGCCTTGAACCTGATGACTTAAGGTTGCAACAAAACCTTTTCATTTTTTCTAGTACTTACATTTAGGGAGCAGTTGCTTAAGGGTGATCATGTTAAGACCTGGGCAAAATTAAAACTTGAATTCAGATCCTCCCAAGGAAAAGAGTCTTTCTTTGTTCCCCTAAGCAATAAAATTGGGAAGCTTACACTGGCACCAGTAAAAAGATCTAACTGGCTGTGTTGGGTCTGTTGGAAGGCTGAGGCTAGATCTGGAACTATAATGCCCAGAGGAATGATTACAATATTTTGCAGTATATCAGTTGCTGGCAAAGCTCATGTTGCTAACAAGTACAGGAGGTTATGGGAAAGAGTTTTTGAAATACAGATCTTACAACCTGTTTGGATCAGGATTTTTCTGTATCTCAGATACTCCACCAGGTCCCATCAATTCCACAATTTTGTCTGACAATGTCTCTTTAAATATTTTTACACCCCATCATGCTTAGCACTCTTACTTTCCACAGTTTCCTCTAATTGTTGGAGGTGTTCAGTATAGCATATGTTTTAGACTTGCATTGTGTTGTGTTGTGTTGAGAGACTTACAATTGGAAATTCAGTCCTGGTGTGCCCTCTCTTTTTTTGACTGGTTTTGACACAGATTCATTGCTGATATAAAATTCATGAATTTGATAGTTCCTCTATGTAAGAAAGTTAGGTACTTTTCTGTTAATGGAGCAGCAGGCAACATGTGCGTTTGATGTCAACTCTTTCTGGTTTTCCCTTTTTCTTCCTCCTCACCAAGCACTACATTTTGGATCCAAATTTCAGTACGTTTTAGAATGCTGTGTAAATCACAAATGTTATAAAGTTTATGGTAGTTAAGTCTACTGTGATTTACACTTCCAGTCCTACATGTTGACCATGCATCACATATTCTATCCATCTGTCACACATTTCTGATGAAGAAAATTGAGAAGTACGGTGACAACGTTTTCTGAGCTACTAACTCCAGAGCATCTGAGCTATTGAAACGAAATTTTGCATGTCAGTCATAACTTCAACCAGTGCAGGCGACCCATTTCCATATAAAAAAAAATCAAGATTCACTTAGCCATTAGTATTGTCTCAGATCAAAATGCTTAAATTGCGTCACCGTATTTTGTAAAATAAAGAGGAACAAGCCAAGCTTTTCTACTAAATTATCACATCTGTCCACTTAAACTGAAAGAAAGAAATATGTTTCCTAAATAACTCAAGTGCCAGAAACCCTAAGTGTGTACCCAAAAATCATAGAAGATGTTGAATACAGAAGCATTGCACTACCATCAGCCTTGCAGCCCCTGTAAGAACAGTTTACAGCCAGACTTGGATTTTTATGATAAATCATTCAAAGGAATATACACCTGTCATGGAAACGTAAGTGTTTAAACAAATGGCAGAGTTCGTATTAAGCCGGTAACTTCTATCCTACCTACCTCAGAAATTTTTGCAACAAGTGGGATTGAGGATAAAGAGAAACTGAAAACCAGAAAAGAATAAGCAGCAAGGACTTGACATCAAACGCACATGTTGCCTGCTGTCCCGTTAACGAAAAAGAACCAAAAGTTATTACACAGGCTTGGAAGCACAGACGAAGCTAATGCAAGAGGTTTATAATCATGAATGTTTATCTGAGCATTTCAGGGTTAAAGATAGGTCAGCTCATAAGTGGCCTTCATGGATTCAATTAAATCAGAGACTTGTTCTTGCCAATGTGTAGCCTTATAGATATTGGATATTAATTGTCTGGAAACCTATAGAGTAAACAATATATATTCTGTAGCCAGAAAATAGATATTGATAGCATGTTTAATATCACTTAACTATCGCTTTTGTTTAATATTGAGGGAACAAAGAGATTAGAAAATGTTTATTCAAAAAAAATATTTAAAAATTAATTCATTCTTGTTTATAAGCAGATGGCTAATGTTCATTCATTTTTATTTGTTTAATAAAGTTGTGTTATGTAAAAAAAAGTTATATCAAATTCAGAATATGAAATTCTGGTTATTGCAGTGTATTCACACCATAATACACAAATAACCCTGATAGCAATCTCATAAATCTACAAATCTATCTCATTTGCTCCCTTAATCACAGATTTGAAGTCCTCTGTCAAACATTAGATAAAGTCAACTGCTTTCTAGCCCCTGCAAGAGGTTCCCTCTTAAGCTGCCTCATCAGGACTACTGGTCGTGCCCATCTTATACTTTACCCGTTACAGCATCTCAGTATAATCTGAGATACATAGCCTGTGGTGCCTTCACCATACACAGATGCAGTTTTATTGCAGCTTTAAGTTAAAAAAAAGGCTTAAAATAATGAAACCAACTATTAATTTAGAACTAAACTTCTTTCCCTTCTCAATGATGTCTGTGTATGCTGAAGCTTTTGTGATACAGCTGAACCATGGTAACCCAATAAATAAATCATGCCTGATTTAACTTTCAGTGTAGTAACTAGCAATCCTCTATATTCTACAGCACTTCATCTGCTGTAAATATTGTAATTAGCACATAAAGCAGGCATATTATGCTGTAAAATAGGGAAAAGAGAGCCTTATTATGCACCTTTTACATAACTTTTAGTCTAGTCTTGTGCTAGAGCATTCACAGCATCCACTGCAGGATAGCACAAGGAAATGGTAACAGCTTTAAAGGCTGTAAAACATATTGCATTGCTGCACAAAAAAGTCCGACTAAAGTTTAACAGCCCTTAAAGCTATTGGTTTGTCAGAGGTACACTTAATGTCTGCTTGTTAGCACTAAATGTTCTACAGCTTTCAAAGCTGTAAAACACAATGAGCTCCTACAATTTATTCCTCCATAATTAGTACTGAAGTGGAACAACTGATGTTCCACACCCTGCAAAGAATTATGATTGTGTTTCTCCACTCTTACCTGCTTCTTATGTGTTGTCAATACTGATGTCAAGAGTCAGCTCTTGAGCTTCACTTCACTCTTCTCTATTCTTGAGGTGAGTCTCAAACAGAAAACAGACTGAGTATGACAGGAAATCTAATCAGAATCTCCTTTATAACGTGTATAATATATTAGTCCTTTGTATGGCTACAATTGTGCTTGCAACTTTGTTTTGCTTATTTGCTCACTCTGTTGTACTTATTTTCACAAATGCATCTGACTTTCTGGATGTGCCATGTTACTGTTATTTGCCACAGTATAATTATTCTTTTAATGTGGTATAGTGCATTTTGCCTGGGCTAATCTGAAAAGAGGATTCAGATCAGCTCATTCAGATGACTTTAAAATATTTAAATATGTAAATAAAAAATGTAAGCATATGGATGAGATAGCTTCTTCTTGGGCCATTGTGACATGTCAGAATGCCTTAAACATTTATTTCAAGGAAGCAGATAATTCCAAAGTACTGCTGTGGTTATCTACCAAGACAGATGTACACTTTTGGGAATATAACACAGAAATGAGATCTCAGTTTTTCTAGTGCTGCTGTGGACTTTTTTAACTAGAGTTTGCTGCATCTCAGTACACAGGTATATTAGTTACCATAGATACGTTCTTTTACAGGCTTGTAGAAGAGAAGCTAACCCCTGAAAGAGGCCTTTCAGATGGTTTATCTTGCCATGCTAGGAATGTGGCATACAGTATGTCATACCCATGGGTTGAATGGGAATCCCTAAGAAGTGTTTGAATGTATCCCAAAAATACTTCTCTTTTAAGTAATTTTAGCAGTCTCTTTGAACTGAACCAGGGGTGCTGAAGGTAGGTCCTATAAAGATGCCAGGCTTTGGGGAATATATACAAGCCTGGACTGCACGTCAGAAAGGGATGGGTAAAATTCTGGAATGCTTGATACAGTCATAAAGTCCTGTAGTCATGAGTATCATATCAGTGATATTAACTGCATCTTGTGTAGATGACTAATATACATGGTAAGGAGTGCAGAAGACTGGATAAGCCCACACATCCAGAAAGTCTTCATCTTGGATGAGTGCATATAAGTACCTGATAAGAGGAAAGAGTCTAGTCTTCCATGGGGCATTGGGAGCCACAGTAAAAAAAATACCAGCAAACACCAATAGCTTATCAGCAAAGTATAAAAGGGAATAAAGAAAAACTCTTGCCACTGTTTCTCACATACCAGAGTGGGAGTAGATGGATGACGCTGTTATCTATCTTGAGTTCTGCTGTCACTGAACCTAAAGTATAACAAAATCTCTGGTTTGGGTTAAGGATGTGGCAGCTATCTTGTACATGATTGCTGCCTCTCTCTTTTTTGCCTGAAGGGTGAGAGGTTGTCGAAAAGATTTGGTGGCCAAATTTGCTGAGATGCAGATGTTCGACAGATGCAAATGCATTTTAGTATGTTGAAGAAATTAGGTGCCTACAAATGCAGACAGGTAAAACAAAAATTGATAGAGTTCATGGGGCTATGGAACCTCATTATATTATTGGAGATAAGATTCACAGATGCTTAAGAAAGAACAAGAAGACTCACTTTGATCTTGAAGCTATAACCCCCACCCCGTGTACATTTATACATTGTTTCATGTGATTCCAGAAAGTGACAACTAAGCTGGTGGAAAAAGCTTGAGACTATATTTTCATCAGATACTGGGAAGGAATTCCAGGTGAATGTATGAACTGAGGTATGTGGAGGTGAAAAGACTGTGGAAAGTGAATGAAAAACTTTTGAATAACGAAACACTGCCCAAACTATGTAAAAAGAGCATCCTGAAATGGTTCTGTGACAGTATATAATTTGAATTTGATGTTGGATGCATATTCCTTCCTTCCTAGGTCACCTGGGGTAGTCCCTGAACAGTTGATTCCATACAGGAGCATGCTGACACAAAAGCAGGTGTCTGCATTAATGGAAGTTACATTATGCCTTTTCATATAAATCTGCATTATTATTTTTGCAAAAGGGTTCACATGGATCAGTGCTCTACCCAAAAAAAAAAAAAAACAATCAAAAAATTACACAGAAGTAAAATGCCCTGCTGGAAACTCAGATCCTTTCATTGTGACAGAGTGCAAATAAAATGTTGAAAAGGAAGATGATTTTAAAAAGGCAAATGGCTACATAGAAAACAAGTCATAGCCCTTCTAGTGTACATTTCTCTATTTTCTCTTGTATGAAATGTTCAGGAAAGCAATTCTCAAGTCTGGTGTAACAAAAGAAAATTCATGGAAAGTGCAGGTAAGCTAGAAAATTTATTATCAAAATCCATTCAGCAACCAGAAATGGGATCTTTAGAAAATGGTAGGAGCAAATTACATGGAAAAAATGGGAATTGTGGGAACAATATATGCAGATGAGGACTGAGATTTAAAAGAAGGCAGGATTTGCTATTTAATGTTAAACTGACTGACTGGATAGATTATAAGTGAGGTATAATGTTTACAACTAAATTGATGCTAATATGGTTTGTTTTCATTTATATATATGTATGATTTCCTGTGCCATAAGTGATAATTTAATAAAGATGTTTCTTGGCTATAAAAAAAAATCCATTCATCAACATATCTTGGAGGAAGTGAAATTTCTTTTGACAAAGTCAATTGGCTGATGTACAGAGTCAAGAGTCTCTTACCCAAAGTCTATAGGAAAAAAATTAAAACCACCATGCACATGGATATGTGGGGTCCCATGGGGCTGTTTTTCATGGCATGCAGAATATTTTTGGTGAAGAAAGCTATAGGGGAAAAAGAAACAAATGGGGAGAAGGGATCTCATATATAATTTTGCATGATTGTTACTGTTAAGAGAGTAATATGAAGTTGGAATTCAAAATACGCCACAAGGGAACACAAGCTAATCAGATATGAGAGAGAAATAGAGAAGAAGAGAGAGAAAACGAGAGAGGAACAGAGCAAGATGACAAGTTGTTTGACAAAATCTGTTTTATAACAGTATATGAGGGTCCTGATTAAGAAAGTGAATGGTGAAGTAATGAGGAAGTCTTCACATCTGACTGAGAGAGAGAAAGAGTAGGGCCTCCACAAAAAGTGTCTTCCTATGGAGAATTAGCTGTACAGATGTAGATATGTTCATGTTAACAGGAAGAGATTTATTGACAGTACCTGATTTCAAGGAAAGTATAATTATACAAGTCTATAAATCGATATGGCTTTTCTGGTGTGATCGCCTATCACAGTATGGAGTGTCTCATGAAATAATAAGGTTATTATGCCATCTGTTGTTGTGATGGATGATCTACTGACAATACGTGAAGACCAAGTTGGTACTGATGGGATTTGAATATCACCACTGTCGACCAGAGTGCCACACAAGTATCAGTATGTGAGGGACAGATGATCCAGTTCTCATTTCTGTTCCACTGCCCCAAATTAGGTATGATGGTCATGAAGTAGGACAGTCTGTTAAGTCACACCACTGTTGCATAACAGGTGCCTAACATGTGAAAGTAAAAAAATGCACAAAAATCTGATTTAATAACTAATCTGATGTTGTTAATCTTCTTTCCATTCATCACTGATGGTTTGGTTCCGATCCCCTCGGAACCGTGTCGGCCTAATACCAAGCTCATGTACAGCAAAAACTCTCGAGCTAAGCTGCTACCCACAATGCCCTTCTCCCTGTTACCTCAGATCTCGTTTGCTGCGTAGCCGTATAGCAGCCTTTCACTGAGCTCTCAAGCTAAGTGGTATTTTTCTTGATAATTTTCTTAATATTTTTGATATATAACCTTATTTAGTCACTTTCTAAAACTATCTCCTCTCTATTTTACTCATTTTGAGTTTTTTGTAACTTTCTCATACCTAGCTCTACCCATTGGGTAATTCTTCTTACCATCACTGGTACACCCTCTCCTTATCCTTGTGGTATCTCTTGATACCATTGTTGGTATCTTCTTTCTTCTTTCTTTCCTTTCCAGGTGTTTTCCATATTTGGGACTCTAGTTTAGTAAATTTGTTGTTATTGTGTTTGTGAATGTCTGAAAAAAAAGGGTCTTCGGGGTTTAAGCATTGCACCTCTTGCAGTGATAAACTCCCTAATAGGGACTCTCATGATGACTGCATTTATTGCCTGGGGGTTTCTCATCTCTCTGTTCAACCCCCCCTGTCAAATCTGTCAAAGTTTCAGTCAGCGGACACTGAATGAACGCAAGAATAAATTGATTTTGAAAGGCCTTCTTGCTTCTCCTTTCTCAGAGGCCCTTTCTGTATCGGAGGTCTCAACCCCTCCAATGAAGGACAAGAAATGTCCCCACTCTGATCCCTCTTCACCTGCTGGTGATAGAGGTAAGACGCCTAAACATAAGGCCCACAAAACTACCTCGGAGCATTGACTTGCTACTTCGGCTCCGACTACTGCTGTTCCAAGCTCTGCTCTGAATACTATTACAACTCAAGCCATCTTGGATACTACCAGATTTTTGATGTCGGTGCCACCTTTGGCACCGATTTCTCCATCTATGGCACTGACCTTGCCTTCGACTACAGCTATGGCACTGACCTTGCCTTTGACTACATCGAAACTGGTTCTGACCTCTGCCACTGCTTTGGAACCAATGACATTGACTCCGAGTGCCCCATCGGCACCGAGCCCTTTTACTGCATCAATGATTCCTTTGCTTCCTGTTTCCGAATTATAGACTATGGTGCCATTAGCTCAGACATCATGGACCCAATACTCCCCAATTTGGATCCGTTCCTGGGTCAAATGTATAGCCCTTTTTTGGATCAACCCGACTCCCCTTCAGGAGTATCCACATGGTCCACCAGGAGTCTATCCGAACTTGATGTGGTGCACCTGTTGGGTCAGCTGCTAATGGCCAGAGGGATACCAAATGTTCCAAAGACTCATCCCCCTCTTGGACTCGGGTCTATCTCTCCTACGACTCAGACGTATTCTCCTTTGGACCCGTCGATTCCGAAGCCCATTGCTCAATGTCTTTTGTGGAACCCTGTTCCTCAGCACCAACAGTGACTGTCACTGAGGCTTCGAGGCCATCCCTTTGGTTCTCGGTTCCGATGGAACCGTCCCTTCATCAGACTCATGGTTGGGGGATGGAGTCCTCGGTTTAGGGCATGGTTCTGGGTGTTTTATCGGTTCCACCCTTGGATCCGGGGATAACACCCGCCCCAGTCCTGCTTGAGGCTCCATCTCTGGGAGCGGGTCCGATGGAGCGGGGTGTGACCCGGTTCCGAGGTTGTCCTTCTCGGTCCTGGGCTCCCACTCCTCTTTGGGCGGGCCTGCTTTCCGGGTGATGGAGAGGGTGCTTGCTTCGGGAAGTGCTCCTCAGATGTCAGAACTTCATTCTGCTCCCTCTGAGCTACAGCTACCATGAGCCAACTCCCCAGGACACCGGAAGAAGAAGCCTTAGGAAACCCCAGTTTGAGGTACCCACCCTTCCGAGTCTTCCTCAGATATTCCCACTGAGGAACCTCCTCGGACGAAGGCATGCAAGAGGAAGCACATAGACTCTCCTGCAGAGTCTTTGACAGAAGACACAGACTACGATGATAAGGTGGGGTCCCCACGGTCACCCGTGGATGATGTCTCCTTCTGAGACATCCTGGAAGTATTAAAACTGAGGGGTGGCTGTAAGCCCTCCAATCTCTCCTCGGAGGAATCCGTGTTCCTGCAGGCTTTTCGCTCCCAGTCTTCTACCTCTTGGGTGACCCTACCTGCTGATGAGTTAATCCAGCTCATCATGCAGTCTGCTTGGCAGAACCCTGACTCCATTGAAGCAATTCCCCGGAGACCTGATAAGATTCTTTCTCCCATGGAAGAGCATCCACACTGGTCCAGAGGTTTGCCAGTTGACAATATGGTGGTGGCAGCGACCACTAAAAAGGATCTAGCGGAAGCAAGCCCTACTGTCCACCCACCCAGCAGGGAGTCTGGGGATGTGGACAGGTTGGTGAAGAGAGTCTTTGCTTCAGCGACCTTTGCTGTCAGGTCCCTGAACTACTTGGCACACTTCATGAGGCTCCACAGCGATCTAATTACCGAACTTTCTGGATCCCTCATGGGTCAAGTTTCTGACGAGGCATGGGACAAGGTTGCCTCTCAACTTGCCACCCTTGAATCTATTTCCAATTCGTCAATGAGGCTGCTCTCCCATGCAACTGAAGGGGCGGCCAGAGCTGTGGGTGTGCCCCTATTGAACCATCTTCCTTATTTGGTTCTAAAGTAAAGGACATGCTAGCCAGGTGCGAGCAAGATGGAAAGACTCTGTCTGCCATTGACCTAAGTTTTTCCAAGCCCCAGCGTTCCTTTTCCAGGAACCAGAGGAGTGGGAAAATCTGGCACAAGAAATCTCAGGGTCCTTTCCGTAATGCATGTGGCGAGGATTCCCCCAGAGGCAGAGGGGGTTATAATGGTGGAAGATGCCCCTTCAGCTAGATGGATCTCAGAATTACAGGCCTTATGCATCAAGAGACCATGCCTAATATTTCATAAAGACAAAGTATCTCTACGTACTAATCCATCTTTTCTCCCCAAAGTGGTTTCTGATTTTTCTGTGAACCAATCCATCAAGCTCCCAGTGTTTTTCCCAAACTATTCCAATAAAGGAGAATACTGTCTACACTCCTTGGATGTGCATAGGCAACAACATTTTTACCTAAACAGGACTAAATCTATCCGCAAGACAGACAAACTTTTCATTTCCTTCTCTGGTCCAAGAATGGGATATGCTGTTTCAAAAGTCACTTTATCAAAGTGGCTCAGAGATTGTATTTCTTTTTCATATTCATGTACAAACGAGCTTAGACCTCACAGTATCAAAGCACATTCAACTAGAGCTATAGCAACCTCTGTAGCCTTTCACTCCAGAGCCTCTATGGACAACATTTGCGCAGCAGCCATTTGGGCTAAACCACACACTTTCGTCAAACATTACAAGTTGGATATGGTCTCCAGGGGAAGAGCAGCCTTCGGCTTAATGGTACTCAGGAATGTTCTTCCATAAGGGCCACCCAGGTTTTCTCAGGTAGCTTGGGATTCTGTCCCATCAGTGATGAATGGAAAGAAGATTAACAACATCAGATAAAGAAGTTATGTCTTACCATAAAGTTCCATCTGTATTGTTGATCTTCTTCCATTCATCACATCCCACCCTCCGTCCCCCACCAAGGGCTCCTGGTGGATCTCATGGGTCCTTGTGGTGTGTCAGGGCTTTTGCGCAGAAATGGCCCTGCTTTATTTCTATATGTCTTATGCAAAGTCGATCTGAAGTAACAGGGAGAAGAGCATTGTGGGTAGCAGCTTAGCTCGAGAGTTTTTGGTGTACGCGAGCTTGGTATTAGGCCGACACGGTTCCAAGGAGATCGGAACCGACCCATCAGTGATGAATGGAAGAAGATCAACAACACAGATGGAACGTTATGGTAAGACATAACTTCTTTTTTCATCAAATGTAACCTGGCTCCAAGAGCATATGGGAAATATTCCTAGTTGGCCTATGCCTAAGGCCGGCTATGGTTGTGAGGCCAGACACCACAGGTAGAGGGCTTTATTTCACTTAGTACTGACCCTGGAGGGCCTTGTTGCACTTAGATAATGAGCTATCTGTTAAATTGTTTCATATTTACATTCTCATTAGTATATTATTTTTTTTATATTTTTAATGTAAAAATAGTTTCTCAGCCTAATGTTTCAAAATTGCTGTATGAAGTATTTTATACCCAAAATATAACTTAAGTTTTTAATGTCAACACACGCAGGCACACACAAAGACAGAGATGCACACACATGCTTGCAACCACCCCCCACACACACACACATGCACACACAAACACAATGTCACACTGCCAGTACACATGCAGAGGCAGAGACAGATAGCTTTATACACCTATACACAGAAACGTGCAGTGACACACCATGCATGCACGCACACACACACACACACACACAAACACACACACACACACGCACACGCACAATCACAGAAACACAAACACACAGACACAAATAGATAAAATAGAAGCATGCACACACACACATAATCACACACACACACACACACACACACACACACACACACACACACACACACACACACACACACACACACACAGTCAGAAGTGCAGCTGGCTCAATAAGCTCCCTGTGCTGGTCCCATGAACTTGTATGCCAACGCCTCAGCTCTTCAAGTGGACTTCTACTTAGTGCTAGTTATATACTACCAGATCTATGTACCCCTGTTGTCAACAGAAAAGCAAAAAGAAAAGTCTTCAACAGCGGGATCCAGACAGATAAAGGAAAATGTAAGCCATGAGGAGAACCAAATCCTCATGATAGCCCTCAGGACATACAACAAAAAGGGTGACCCCAACAAACTGAGAGGGCAAAGGCCAGGAACCAAGTGGTTATGGATATAATTGCTGTTTCCAGAAGGAAATGCACATTAACAGTGCAAGAAAAGGGCCAATGATACAGTAGGATGTGCAAGAGCAAAGGCAGGGCAGAATGCAATTCCCATAGCATGTCTGGGGAGAGCTATAAACACTTATTCCTTTAACATGTTTTGATGAATACCTCTTGTCCATTCATCACAATGACTATGACACAGAAGACAGTACTAGTGGCATAATCAGAGGTGTTGTGAACACTGGCTATTGCCAACATTTGCAACATTAACAGTCATCTGCTCAGGAAGGTTGGTTTGATCACTGTGACATATTTACACCAAGAGATGAATGCTCAAGAGGAATGATTATATATAACCCACGGCGCTTACTATTAACAGGTGATCCCTCCACTTTTGCACATAGACATTGAACAAGTGTGTGCATGATCAGCAGCTGAAACAAACAAGTCCAATATACCAGTAAATTTAGAAGATAGCAGCAGGAGAATGGCTGACGTTGATGATGATAACAGTCATATTTATGAGACAGATGCAAGACAGTGGCATACAGTCCATTAAGCATAATGGCAGGATCTGACACCCCACAAGATGTTAGTAACTCTGCAGGAAATAACACTGGATCACAAAGTCAAGTAAATGGTGACATTCCATTACAGGTTGTTGAGAGAGAGAGAGAGAGAGAGAGAGAGAGAGAGAGAGAGAGAGAGAGATAGAAAACATGCACCTCTATACCAGTATCTCCAGTCTCTCAGGAACATATTCTGGATAATGGCTGAAATTCAAAAGTAACAGTGTTCACAATGATACCTTTACAAAGGGGTGCAAGACACAGGTAAATGTTACAGCTATCCTGGTAAACACAAATATTGGCTGCCTAAGTGCAAGTGATTTTAGCTTGGCCAAGGCAAGCACCTCACAAGGGAAATATCACAGCTGGCAGCAAGAGAAAGTATATTCTTTTATTGCAAAGTAGATAGAAAAGGTGTGATTCGGGCTGGCAACTCGACACCGTAAAACTCTACTGCCAATCATGAGCGGACGGTGATCCGCTGTGGCGTCCCCTAACTGGGAAAAGCCGAAAGAAGAAGAAGAAGAAGATAGAAAAGGTGTGATTCTTTCTTTTATGATGAATCTGAATATGACATGGAAACATGTCAAAATATGAATTGCAAACAGGCAGGAGAAGGACTTATTAGCATAAAAGGTTTTCCCTCATTTCTCATTTCAATCTCATTATTAGTTCATTTGTTTAAGATTGTGTCCATCATGTGTTACTGTAAATGGTCTCTATGAATCATGTCCTTGCTGAGGAAATGCTCAAACAGATCTGATTGCATCTACATATTCTCATTACAAGCCTTGGTTTAATCAAATAATTTCTAGCTCAGATGGGTCTACTCAAGAATATTTATGCAGGTGTTCATTATCAGTGACAATATGTTCAGGTAAATCATTATTAGTGAAAAGTCTTTTCAGATGACTAACAGCAAATTGAGATGTGATGTCTGGCAATTTCATATATGCATCCATCATTATGATGAATGCATTGTTATTCTATGAGCCATACCTGCCATCTATCCCAATAGCAGAACTGAAAGTGTGAATGACGGAAGTGTGTACTAAGTATACGGCTATAGTACCACATTGTGTGTCACTATTCCAAGGTATGTAAGAGTTTTATATAGGTTCAAAGGGTGAAGCCCCACCTTGTAGAGCATACTCTAAAGGTAGAAGTGTCTTGTTTGAATTGCAGTTCATCTTTCAGAGTGTTGTAACTTATAAAACCTGGTATCATATTTGTGACAGGGAGCTGCATACATAGTCCTGCAAAATCTTTTTGTACTCCTTTCTGACTGCTGCCTGAAAATGCCCACAAATCTAGTTGCACTGTTCTTAGCCTAATCTAGTCCATCTGATATGGAACATTCACCTTATATGTGTTTTCAAGCTCTTAATCTAGCTTTGATCACAGTCTAGTTTTGTAACTAAATTTCATTGTAATAATGCCAGAGAGACCTGTATAATTAATTATTGTCTTTTGTTAACTGGGTAAGTGAACTGCTTTGTGGACTCTTTTCAGCCATGACCTAGTCCAATTAGGTAAATACAAGGAAGAAAACTGACATCAGAATATAAACATTGTTAGAAGTATAACAATACAGCAAACAGCAAAATGTAAGTATCACTAACAGGGTTTAGAATGTGAACAGTTATAGGTATAAAGAATCCAACAAATAGCAGAATATAATCATTACTAAATCACAATACCAATACAAAAATACATCAGTTTTTATATTAACAGTCAAGGAGTGACCCAGTGGGATACTAGCTAATATAAAGTTTAATGTGGAAAGAGGTATACAGTGGGAATTCCCATGGCTTGTAGTAGTGCACACTGCACATGGCCATATTTTTAGTCATATACTTGAGACATATTTAAAATAGGGGCTATATTATTAAGATTTTTTTTGCTTCCCCCAGGACCTTGCCAGATGTCTCCACTACTGGCACCCAATTGCCCCATTCATTCCTGTAGGATTGAAGTTGGGCATTTCTGGGCTAGTTTTCAGCCTGAGAATCTTCATCAGCCTTCAGTTTTCCAGCAAGAGTCATACTGAAGGGAACGGGCCAGCTCATTGGTCCTGGGGATGGCCTAGGCCCTTAGGAGCAACCCTCCCAGTTGCTTGTTTGAGCACCACCATTTTTGTCTTTCAAGTGGAAGTGGGCTACAACATGCTTAATTCCTTTCATCTAGCAGTGTGACTGCACCTTGAGAGAGCCAGCTCTGTAGGTTGAAACTCCACTTCATAAAACCCACTACTGACACTAGATGTCACCCTTATGGCAAGCCAGAGCTGTCTCCATTCCTACCAAATGGGCAAGTCGGCAATGGCCTCTCACTCCTATCCTCCCTAGCCAACTCCTGCAAGTGCCCGTGTCACTATTTAAGTTCAGGTCCTCTGCAGCATAGTCAGGGCATTATCCATGCATGCCACAGAACTTGCTATGGCTACATTCTTTAGATGTAGAGCTTTTTCAGTATGCAGTGTAATTCAAATTGCACTTAGTCTATGCCTTTGAATTACAAATGATTACATGCAGCTGTGTAAGCAGAATAAGAACATTATAGATGTTAGAAATGAAGAAAGGGGTCTATGTTAGTTCGCTGAAATTTATTTTCAGCAAACACCTCTTCATTGACCCACATTTAGCGAAAATCACTTCCGCGATTCACTGAATTTTCCAAGGGCAATGAAACAATTGCCCTGCAGCACAACAGATCCATAACTAATTAAATCAAACCCACCTAAGTGGGGGCTGCGCATCCCCCACAACTGTATATACCAACTCCAAGATTGCACTACAGTGGGAAAAAGTGCAAAGTTGTATAGCTAACCAACTACTTCATTGCCTTTGGAAAATTCAGTGAATAGCGGAAGTGATTTTCACTGAATACAGGTCGATAAAGAGGTGTTCACTAAAAATAAATTTTGGTGAACTAATATAGACCTGAAGAAAGCAATACATACTAAATTATACAAAAAAAACAAGCTATGTGCATTATTTGCACACACAGAAGTGTGTGTGTGTGTGTGTGTGTGTGTGTGTGTGTGTGTGTGTGTGTGTGTGTGTGTGTGTGTGTGTGTGTGTGTGTGTGTGTGTGTGTATTAGTGTGTTAGTGTACATTTAGAGTGTCTACACTGAAGCCTATAGCAGGAGTAGTGCAGTTACTTTCTGTACAAATATATGCTGAAGGTAGGTTAATATGGTGTCTGACTAGCTGTTGCCCCTGAAGCAGTTGTTTTGAGGAGTGGCATTCCAACAGGCAGTTGCTGCCTTTGAATGGCATTGTAAATAGTAGCCATTTTGTGTGGTGGTCTATCTGGGTACATAGCTTTAGATCCACTAAGAGAATACGTTTGTTCTGTTTTAAATAATCTACCTCCAAAGGGTATGGGGTAGCAGTTGTTGTCATGTAGTAATTTGTAGGTAAGGGTATTTAAGAGTAATATGTCACTAGATGACACTGGTAATCAGTGGCATCTGGACAGTGCAGCAGAGTGACATTCCCTATTATTGAATAGGTGAGTACATTTGAGGATTTTATTTTATTATGGAGGAGAGTAGAGCTTTGGAAGATCAATAGGTAGTACATATTCTAAATATGCATCAATACATTGACTAGTATAATATGACTGGCTTCTAATATCAGTAAGCTGGATATTTTATAAGAAAACTTTATCTAATTTAATACCTTGTATGGGAGTGAAGGAAAGATTATGGTCTAGTGTCATTCCCATGTATTTCTGGGAAGTAGTCACTGGTAAGGAAGATCGAGTAAGGTCATAGATTGTGATTCTGACTACATTCTTAAGGCATGAGAGATACCAAATAGTGTTATATTACTTTGTGTTGTATTACTTATTAAGCTTATTTTCTGTAACTCTGTTCTGCATCTCAAATTCCTCTTGCAGTACATTGGTGATAGCACTGTTATTACCAAATATTGCAAAACCCTGCAGTCTATCTGCATAAAGAACATTTATATTAGGGAGAGCTCAAGGCAAATCATTGAAAATCCAAGAATAAGAAAGGGCCTAACACTGAACACCAAGGGACTCCCATGGATAGAGAGTGTCTTTCTGTTCGGGTATTGTGACCCATCACCCTAAATGTTTAGTCCTCACCATTCAACCCAATACAATATTCATGGGGAATCTCAACTACCCCTGTATAGATTGGGATTGGGAATCCTACACCATTTCTAATGCAGAAGCCCAGCAATTCCTAAACTTTATTAATACCAACATCCTGTAACAGCTGGTCCATTCTCCTACCAGGGGTACAAACATCCTTGACCTTGTACTCACAAACATGGGGGGAGGGGTGATGTTCCTCACCAAATGTAATGTCTTCGCTCATCAGATCAGACCATAAGGCAGTATAACTTTAAATAAAAATTAAATCTGGGGATCTAGTGTAACCAAAAACCTTTAGGAACTATTCCAAGGATAACCTCTTTCTATAAGCAACACCTTGGCTAAATTCCAAGCACCCCAAACCCAGTAAACAAGAATAAAAGAAAAAAGAATAAAACAAACTCAGAAGACAAGCCTCCCTGGTGGAATCACAATATCTATCAGTTATACAGGAAAAGAAAAAAATCTTGACTAAGCGTAGGAAGAATAAAACCATACATACTAAAAGCCCCCTGAACAATCTAAACAGGAAGCTAAAAGGGTTAATTAATACTTCAGAGGCTAAATTTGAAGAAAAAATAGCTTCTCAGGCAAAGCTTTCTACAGCTATGTGCATAACCACAGGGGAAATACACAACAATGCACATACATTGTTGTAAACGGCATCACCCATACTGAAGTGGAGGCCATTTCCAACCTTTTCTTCCCCATGCCCCCCAATAGTCCAAAGGAAATACCACATACCACAGTCCCCCAACTATTACTGGCAACAGGTCATCAATGCTCTTCCCAAGGCCAAAGAAACTGCATCAGTCAGCCACTATAACATCCTTGAATGTTTAATAAACAGCATGAAACGTGACCTTTCTGGTCCACTTGAATCACTTTTCAACTGAAGCCTACCGTCAAGTTCTGTGTCAAAGGAATGGAAGATATCTACAGTCATTCCCCTGCACAAAGGAGGTCCCACCACAGATCCAGGTAGTACAGGCCCATAAATCTTACCAACCTCATATGTAAGGCCAAGGAAAGAATCATCATTGGCATGATAATGAGGGCATAGGTAACCTGCAAACACTGGACCCATCACAGTTCAGCTTTGTTAAAGTAAGGTCATGCCTATAAAATCTGGTGGACTTTCTTGAAAGGGTCACCAAATCATTGAATGAAGGTTAAGACTGTGTACACTAGCTTACCTCAACCTGGCAAAGGCTTTTGATACAATACCCAACTCAGGCATTGTAGACAAGCTCACTAATTTAAGTCTAAACCCTTTTATCACCCACTGGATAGCCAACTGGCTCACATATGGGATCCAGGAAGTCAAAATAGGTGAAGCCAATTCCACCAAGAGGCCAGTCACTTGTGGAGTCCCCCAGGGCTCAGTACTGGGCCTGCTCCTTTTTGGCATCTATTTCTCTGAAATGGAAGCAAATGAAAGTTTATGGCTGATTAAGTTTGCAGATGATTGCAAGCTGAGAGTTATCATCGACTCCCCTGCAGACACTAGCATTCTTCAAGAAGCTCTGTCTCTGACTAACAAATGGTGCCGAAGTCACAGTCTTAAACTCAATGCTAGGAAATGCATAATTGTACCCTTTGGGAAGTCAACCATACTGGCTAATTACCATGTTGATAGTACACCCCTAAGAGTCAATCTAGTGGTCAGGGATCTGGGTGTGCATGTAGACAGTAGACTTACCTTTAACCATCATGTGGCCACACTGGTGAGGAAATCCTATTATGTTACACAACTTATAATTAAGGGCATGGCATCTAGGTCCAAAGAGGTCATTATTCCACTGTACTCCACCCTTATCAGACAAATCATAGAGTACAATGCTCCCTTAGTTTATTTATTTATTTATTTACATTTGTTGACCGGGAGTGTCCGACTGGAAGTAGGTCCATTTTCAGCGCAGGCCTAGGGAGAAAACCTCCACAGTTAAAATATGCAGACAGTAGTTACATTGGATTTACATTGCGATTAACAATTGGATTAACATAGCAATTAATTACAAACATAGTTACAGATGAAGAACATAGTACATCAGTAGACAACTAGAATCTTTATCTGCGAAGTACATAACCGACATTAACAATTATTTATTATTATTTATTTATTTATTATTATTTATTTATTATTATTTTATTTTTAACAATTGTTGCAATAAGAAGTTCCTGCTGTATAATAAGTAGTAGGCTTATGAGCATCCAAGCTTGCTATAATCAAGGTAGTTAGTGGGGTGGAAAGAAAGGCAGTGGTTGGATGGGGTGGGTGATATTAGAGTGGGAGTTGTAAGGGCATAGCCAGCATGTTTTTAGTTGCACTTTTAGTAAAGTTTTGAAATGGGTGCGTGATGGTACGGAGATAATTGTGGGTGGGAGCGAGTTCCATAATTTGGCTATAGTGCAAGAGAATAGTGCTTCACCAGCAGAGTTATTGGCTTTAGTGATCTGCAAGTGATTTTTGTTGCTGGATGTGCGATAGGGTTGGAGTAGATTCTGGAGGGATGGGACATTTAGTGGATGGTTTACTAGTTTGTGGGCGAGTGAGAGTTGATACCATTGAAGGAGGTGAGGGAGTTCAAGCCAGCCCAGTTCAGCAAGTGAGAAACAGTGGTGACTATGGTAGGATGCCCCTGTGGCAAATTTGGTGATTTTGTTGTAGCAGGTCTCTAGCTTGTTTAGATCTCATTGCCTTAGGTTGGTATATATTGGAGAGGCATAAAGTAGGGTGGAGATAAGGTGGGAATTTGCTACTGAAATCTTTGCTGCTTTGGTGAGAAGTTGCTTATTTCTGTATAACGCTCCTAGTTTTTTTGTGGACTTTTTTTATGGTTATGGATATGTAGAATGTCAAATTTTAGTTTATTGTCTATTTCCACTCCTAGCAATTTGGTGTGTTCTGTTGGGTGTATAGTGGTGTTGTCTTTTGCTGTGATGTTAAAGTGAGAGTTGTTTTGAGTATGTTTGGTGGGTTGGAAGATGAGTAGTTTCGTTTTGTTTGGGTTGAGTATTAATTGGGCATCGGATAACCAAGTTTCAACATAGGAAAAGGCTTCCTGTGTGACCTTTTGCAGTTTGGGTAGGGACTGGGCTGAGCAGATGATGGTCGAGTCATCTGCGTATTGTATGAGTGTGCCATGTTTGTTGGCAGAGGCTAGATTATTGGTGAAAATAGAGGAGCAGAGGTCCAGGGATGGATCCTTGGGGAATCCCTATAGAGACAGGTAGTTGGGGAGATATGTCATTCTGCCATACAATGGATTGTTGGCGGTCAGACAGGTAACTCTGAAACCAGTTGGTGACTGATTGAGAGAAGGATAGGTTATTAAGAACAGAGATGAGTTGTTTGTGTGGGACCATGTCAAATGCTTTAGATAGGTCTAGGAAAGTAGCAGAGGAGAGATAGCCATTGTTTTTATGCTGAAGGATAGTGTTAATAAAGGAGAGTAAGGCAGTGGTGGTGCTATGGTTTAGTCGGAAACCATGCTGAGTATTGGAAAGGAGGTGTTAGTAAGGAGGTAGTCTGAGACCTGAGAGTGAATGCATCTCTCTAGTATTTTGAAGAGTGGAGTGAGAATAGCTATGGGGCAGTAATTGGTTAGTTCTGTGGAGGGGCCACCTTTGTGGAGGGGAATTATATGTGATACTTTCCATAGTGTGGGAACGTAACTTTTTGACAGAGATCGGTTAATCAAGATGGATACTGGGTAGGCCAGGGCATCAGCTGCAATTTGTAGATATTCACTTGGGAGGTTGTCTGCTGCTAATTTGGTGGGCTTAAGTTTAGTTAAGAGTTTTTTATGTTGGAGGTAGGTACAGGAGAAAAAGAGTAGGCAGTGGGGAGATTACTAGTTGAAGGTGTGGGTTGGAGGGGAGGGGGGTTGTGTTGTTTAGCTAGTGATAGTATGGTGTGTGTGAAGTGTGTGTTGAATGAGGTAGCAATATTTTCGGAGGAGTGAAGGATGTTAGGAGGAGGGGTACTGACTTTACCTGGGTGGAGGATGGAGTTTATGGAGGACCAGAATTGTTTGGGGCTTTGTTGTTAGGAGTCTAGGGCAGACTGGTAGTATTGGAATTTGTCCTGTTTTATTAGCTTTTTGACACTATTGTGTAGTTCTAGGAATTTCTGTCTAGTTGAGGGGGTTTTGGTTTTGTGCCAGTGCTCCCAGGCTTTATCCCTGTTTTTCATTTCTGACTTAGTGGTTTTCTGTAGCCATGGGGAGGGTTGTGCTTTGGTTCTGGAAAGTCTTATGGGGGCATGGTAATTAAGGATGCTCAGGAAGGTAGTATTAAAAAAATTCAACTGCGTCATCAAGACTGAGGTACTTTAGAGGATGCAAGTTACGTTCTTTGAGGGATGAGATGAATGTGAGTGGGTTAAAGTTTAGTTTTTTACGTATTTGACGGTAGATGACAGGTTTAGCTTGGTATATGTATTTTTTGAGTAAGAGTGATGGGGAGTGATCACTGTGGCTATCTGATAAGCAGCCTGCTATATATGACTGGGGGCTCTTACTGACTAGTATCCAATCCAGGGTAGTGTGTTTGCTGGAGTCTTTATTTATCCTGGTTGGTGACTGGACTTGTTTGGTGAAGCCATGAAGGTTTAAATGATGGGTTGGATGGTTGTCAGAACAGGATTGCCAGTCAATATTGAAATCACCTAAAATGATAGTTTCTTGGAGGAGATGGTGGGTAGACCAGTTGAGGAGGTTTTCTAGTGGAGGGATGTTTTGGCCAGGTGGGAAGTAGCATCCAATTATGTTGATGGTTTTGTTTTGGTTTATTTTGAGGTTGGTATATATTATTTCTTCATTGCCTATTTGTGGAGCAGATTATTTTAAGATCTGGATGTTTAGATGCTGTTTAAATATTATAGCTACACTACCTCCTTTCTTGTTTAGCCGATCTACTCTTAGTATGCCATAACCAGTAGGGAGGATTTGCTCACTGGTAATGTGAGGTTTTAGCCAATTTTCTGTCAGGATGATTATATCTGGGGAGCACAAGTCTATGGTGGCATGGAGTTCATGGACTTTGTTGGATATACTTCTAATATTTAGGCTTAGTAGAAGGAAGTCACTTGGCTTTCTATTGGCTGTGATTTATTTATTTATTTATTTGCAGTTGGTTTACCAGGATAGTCCATTGGGCCAAAATGAACCCGTTTTCAATGGAGTCCTGGGGAGAAAAGCTCCAAAAACAAAACAAACTAGGTACATACAATAGATTACTAATGATAGTTATACAAATATAAAAAGATACAAGTATTTCATTTCAAAATTCAGGAAACATTTCAAACAATACAGTCTAGTGATGAAAATTTGAGGTGTTTTAGGCTGTGAAAAGTAATATTGCATAATGATACAGAGTAGTTATTGTATAAGGAGCATAAGCTTTACAAGGTGCAGTCAAATACAGTCTTTGCAGATACCATGGGAAAAAATAATGTGAGTTATGGGGAATTTATAAAGGAAAAATTGCTGGAGTAACATGAGAGTGAAAAGAAGAAAATTGCCATTATTAGTTAAGAGGGGTGGGAACAAGAGCATTCCCAGTGGGACATTAGATGTATGTGAAGAGATCTTTTGAACATATAATGGTTAGAGGTGGTGCGAATGGATGGTGGTAGTGAGTTCCAAAGACGTGCTAGGTTATAGGATAGTAAGTTTTTGCCTGGGGGACGAGTTGGTTTGTGCACTTCTAATAGGTTTTGATTGTTTGACCTTAAAACTCTATCAGGTAGGTGCATCTTAAAGGCAGAAGACAGGGAGGGACAGAGAGAGGGGTTGAAAATGAGCTTATGGGCAAGAGTTAGCTGAGTATAGCTGAGATGATTGGGTAGTTCTAGCCAATTAAGTTTTTGGAGAGAGGAACAGTGGTGGGTGGAGGACCTATGGCTGTTAGCGAACTTGGCAATTTTGTTGTAGCAAGAGGAAAGTTGTTTTTTTAGAGAGGACTGAAGATTAGTTAGGAGTGGTGCTCCATAGAGAAGGGAGGGGATAAGAAAGGAAGAAGAGAGAGTGATTTTAGAGGTGCTTGTAAGGTATTGATTTTGTCGGTAGAGCATACCTAGTTTTTGATGGGTTTTTTTTATATTTAATTGTAGATGAGAGTTGAAATTAAGCTGGTTGTCAATTTGGACCCCAAGTAACTTGGTTTCTGACACCAGTTCCAGAAATGAGTTATTTTGACTAGTAATCAAGAATGTATTTATATCGAAGGGAGTAACTTTAGAGGGGGTAAATACCATTAGTTTAGTTTTGGAAGCATTGAGTGCTAGGTGGTTTATTTTCATCCATTGCTCAGTGATTGAAAAAGCTTCTTGTGTAAGCTTTAGGAGCATAGGGGTAGATGTGGCAGAGCAGATAATGGTAGAATCATCTGCATATTGGATGATATTTGAGAATGGAATAGATTTGCGGAAATCATTTATAAATATAATGAAAAGAAGGGGACCTAGTATGGAGCCTTGAGGAACTCCTGTGGGGGTACTAAGAAAAGAGGAGGTTGCCTTTTTCCATTTTACAGCTTGGTATCTATTAGATAAGTAGCTGGAGAACCAGTTCAAAGAGGAGGAAGATAGGTTAAGTTTTGAGAGTTTAGTTAAGAGCAGGCTGTGTGAGATAGTGTCAAAGGCCTTAGAGAGGTCAAGTAGTAGGGTAGAAACAATTTGGCCAGAGTCACGAGCTTTATTTACAGTTTCAAGATAGGAGAGGAGGGCTGTCATGGTGCTATGATTTGGCCTAAAACCATGTTGTGTAGGAGTTAGAAGGTTATTATCTAAGAGATGTGGTAAGAGTTGAAGTTGGACACACTTTTCTAGAAGTTTAGAAATGGGGGACAGGATAGCAATGGGTCGGAAGTTGTTGACATTACAATTGTTGCCTCCTTTATGCAGAGATATGAAAAAGGCTTGTTTCCTGATTTGGGGTACTGTACATTCTTGGATGGAGCGGTTGATTAGAATGCTTATGGGATAGGCAATTGCTTCAGCAGCTATGCTTAGAAAGTAAGAAGGGATGTTATCAGGTGCGTTAGTGCATGGCTTCAATTTCTGAAGGAGTTTCTTTATGGTAGAAGTGGGTATAGGTTTTAATGAGAATAGAGGTGAGAGGGGGTATTAGAGGGTGGTAAGGATGATGTGGAAGTTAGAGTAGGAGAAGAGGTGGAGGATAGAGAGTTAGTAGATGGGAATGAGGAAGGAGCAGCAGTGCAGGGTGGATTGTTGGCAGGGGAGGGTGGGGGTGTATTAGATAATGAGGTGGAACTAGAGAATGAGGAGGTTAGTTTGGCAATAGATTCAATGAAAAAGGAGTTAAATTGAGTAGCTAAGTCTAAATCTGGGGCATTTGGATCTGGGGTAGGGGTGTGTGGTTTGCTGGGGTTAAGGAGGGTAGAGATACCTTTCCAGAATTTCTGAGAGTTTGTTTTATTATTGTTTTGGAGTGTAAAGAAGTAATTTTGTCTATCAGAGATAATAAGCTTTTTTAATTTATTTCGAAGTGTTTTGTATTCAATGTGGAGTCGAGGGGTCTTGTTTTTCTGATAGAGTGCCCAGGCTTTATCTCTATGGCGCATGGTTGCTAGTGTGTTTTTGGTTAGCCAGGGGGCGGAATTAGTTTTTATTCTCTTTGTTCTCAAAGGGGCTTGTGAGTCTAGTAGTTTTAAGAATGTTGAGCTGAAGTGAGCAACTGCATTATCTAAGGATAATGTCTTTAGATAATTCCAGTTAATGCTTTTAGAGAGTTTGAAAAGGTTGTTGGGTTAAAGTTTTTGTGGTTGGGGGTAGTAATATAATTATGGGTGCGATATGGGATACAGGGGAGTCGGTGAGTGAAGATGGGCATATGATCACTTAGAGGGTCGGGAAGAGTGCCACTGTCAGAAAAATAGTGGGGATGTGAGACTAGAATCCAATCTAGAATACTGCCACAAGAGAGGTTTTTTGAAGGACGTGTTACAGAGTTGATTAGCTGGGAAAAATGATAGAGGTTGATGTTAAGGGAGTTAGTTGGAGACTGAATGGAGGCCCAGTTAATATTTACATCTCCTAAGATTATGGTTTCATTGCTGATGTTAATGGAGAGCCAGGAGAGGATATCTTCAAGTGTGGAAATATTATCCCCTGGGGGGATGTAGAGGGATGCTAGACATATGTGTTTGTGCTTGTTTACTTGAAGGAGAGTGAGGAGTAATTCAGCGTTGTTAAAGTGTGGAATAGGTTTGTTGTAGGGAGTAACAAGGAGGATGAATATAGGAGAGCTACACCTCCGCCTTTTCTGTGGGACCTGTCTTTTCTAATGATAGAATAGTTAGGTGGAATTATTTCAGAGTCTTTTATATAGGGTTTTAACCATGTTTCTGAGATAGATAGGATGTCAGGTTTATTATGCATGAGCCAGGCATGGAGGGTTGCGACTTTGTTGACTATACTTTGGGAGTTTAAAGTAGTAAGTAATATAGGCTTTTGTATAGTGGTTGAGGTGGAGGGGCCTGGGTTGGGATGGATATCACCTGATAAAAGACTGGTAATCAGATGAAGGATTGGGTTAGAGGTAATTGAACAGTTTAATAAAAGGATTGGGTTCTGTTGTGATGGTGAAGGGGTTTTTGGTTGCTATGGGGATAGAGTATTTCTGAGAGGTGAACAATTTGTATGAGAAAGATAGGTGTTTTTTTATAGGATATAGATGGGGAGAAATAGATGAGTGTGAATGTGAGAGAGGGGAATTAAGATAGTTAGTTACATGATAGAATTGTGAGTGGTAGGAAGTACTGGGTTGGGTGAGGTAGTGAAGATAGGAAAGTTTAAGAAGTAGTAGTAGTAAAATGGAGATGGATGAAGGTTTTAAGAGCATGTTGAATAAGGTTGTTTAGTGGTATAATGTTGTAATTGTATTTTATATGTATATAAAAGATTATTTTACAAGGATACGCTGGTAAAAGCCTGATTAGCAATGGGGGAGTATAGAGTTGAGTAGGTTTGGAGGGGGTGAGGTTTTGGGAGTGGGTGTTAGAGGGAGAAAGGAGACCAATTATCTAGGTGAGAAATTTTAGAATTGGAGTCTGATAGTATAGAATAGAAGTGATATGGGAGAAGTTGTGGTTTCTAGTCTTGATTATGAGGATTGGGGCTGGAGATGGTAGGGCCAGGGTTGTGGTGGATGTCTCCACTTAGGGCTAGTTTTGATATGCATGAGGTTATTAGTTTTCTCAGTTTTTGAATGTGTTTGTTTATTAGGGAAACTTTATGATTGTGCTCAGTGGGTAATAGGTATGGTGGGAGGGTTACTATGTTAAGTTGTAGGGATGCTTTATGTTTGATTAATATAGTTGGTAGAATATGCGGGGGGTGCATAGGGATAGTTCTTGAGTTGGTGGGAGGGGAGCTGAGTGAGGGTGAGACATGAGTGGTGGTGTGAGTAGTAGTACAGTGGTAGTGGTTGAGTGGGGGAATGATGGAGTTTTGGTAGGATGTAAGATATGCAAGGAGAGTGCATGCAGTGAGCATAGGTAAGGTATGCTTGTACATGTTAGCTGATTAGGAATGATAGTAGTGGGAAGATGGAGGAGGTAGTGTTGGGTTTAGCGCCGTGGTTGGCTATTGGAAAGATGGGAGGGGTTTGTGAGTGTAATAAAGGTAGGACCACTGGGGGTGGGAGGAAATAGGGGGCAGGGTGGGGAGCGAAGCAGGTAGAGACCCTGTTAGTTGCTCTTATGAGGGGGCTGGAAACAATCAGGTAACAGAGTAAACTGATAAATGAACATATGATAGTGAATGTGGAGGCTCGGGTAGGTACCCTGTATTTCCACAAATTAGTTGCTCTTATGAGGGGGCTGGAAACAATCAGGTAACAGAGTAAACTGATAAATGAACATATGATAGTGAATGTGGAGACTCGGGTAGGTACCCTGTATTTCCACAAATTATCAGTTAGCTGTGCCCCAGTTCAGGCAGTTTTAATAAGTTCTATGGCAGAGCTGAGCATGAGGTGCTCAAAGGGTGGTTGTAGTTTTAAAAATGGTGCCTGCCACAGGTAATATTTATTAACTTTGGGATTGGCTTAAGGTAATAAACAGGGAAGGGGAGGGGGAGAACAAGGGTGTGAGCAGGCAGTTCTTTTGTACTGCTGCTAATGAGCCAAAGCAAAGACAAGTTTGTGTTTAAGAAACAATCAGAATTGGCCAATGACTGCTCTGAAACTGTAAGTCATTTCTTAACCATTTCTCAGGTGGAAAACAGGATAACCTTGTATCAGTAGGTTACTGTGGTCTCAGTTTAAATTAACAAACACACAGTATTTATCAGTTATGGATACAATTTGCTAACAGAAGGGAATAAGAGAGAAAATGGAAGATGAGCGTGTGTGTGTGGGGGGGGGGGGGGCTGCTTACAAGCCAAAGCAGAGTGCTCTCCAGGGGAAAATGAATATTGGCTCAGACAGGTAGACACATACTCAAAGTTAACTTTAGCTGTTTGCAGACAGTTCAGACCTGGACTGCACTTTTCTTATAAGAATGATTAAAGGTGGTACCGCAGCTGAATACTTAAGAGTGGTGTGAGGTCTAGAAAAGAGGAGTAAGCACTTTTGAGATGGCAAAAATATATTATAAAGATTACAAAAAACAAATTGAGCAAATAGCTAGTGCATACAGGAAAATATGTCTTGAACCAACTACTAGTATATGCAGATACTGAGCCAATTGGAACAACATCAGTTAGAAGGGACCCCAGCTGACAGTTATGCAGTCACAGATAAAAATATAGCGAGCAGCACTCTGTACCTGACCAGGCATATGCAGCAACCAGAGTGATCTCAGAGGTTACTTATAAAAAGAATACATGACTTAACAAATCTTGATTCAGCGGTAGCATTGTTGCTTCACAGCAAGAGGTCCTCCCGTTCAATTCTCGGTGGACGCGCCTTCTGTGTGGAGTCTGCATGTCCTCCCTGTGGTTGAGTGGCATTCGAAAGACATGAGTAGAATGGGCGTGCCTTCGTTGAAGATTGGGTGTCGAGCTGGCACCTCAGCACCCGTAAAAAATCTACTGCCAATCATTTGCGGACCGAAGTTCCCTAACTGGGAAAAGCTGAAAGAAGAAGAACAACATGACTTAACAAATCTGCCTTATGCAAAGTGCCTTAAATCCCTTTCCCTCTACACAGTCTCCTGTAGATTGCCAAGGAGTGATTTATGCCTGGCTTACAAGGCATCCACAAACCCCGCACTTATGAATCTCCTACATATTAGTAAGCCAAACAGTACCAGAAATACAAAGTCTAAGGACCTGAATTTTGTCTGTGACTTAAACAGAACATGCTGGAGAGACAGATATGTTTTCCAGAGACTGCCCCTCGTAGGGAAAAGGCTTCGCATCCGTGTGAAGCTGAGTTTGTCTATTACTCAATTTAAGCACAATCTAGACCAGTGGATGGAGAAGAGGAAATTTACACCAGGCTTGGCACCCATGTCCCTTATGGACAGAGGTAGCTTATAAATGCCTGGCCCTCGATGTCCTATTTGGATACAGGATATCCTTTTTTCCTTTGGGAAAACTTGGCTAGGCTTAGAAATGCCACACCAGGTCATTAGCCTAGTAGCAATCTATGAATTTATAATAGATAACTTTTAAACCATATCTTTACTTCATTAGATAAACAGCAGGATGATAGTTTTTCCGTTTGTCTGGTATTGACAGCAGTTGCAAAGGCATGTTTCATGTCTAGAAAAATAGCACTGATAAATCCCATATTTAATATTATTGCAAATTTTGCTGATAAGGGAGTATATAGTGATATGCATACTGTAATATGGGTGAAGGCCATGTTGTCTGTCTTCTAAGATGCCATATTTGATAATGTAATATAGAATTGATTGTAAACTATTTTTTCCTATATTTTAGCAAGTAGACAAAAAGCTGTCACCACTGGAAGGGGAGGGGACCTCAGGCAGTAGAATAATTAGTGCATATTTAAAACTGTGTGGGGTGGAGCAGGTTGGAAGTGCAATATTTTCAAGTGTAAGTGTGGCCCTGTCAATAGGACTACTAACTGTTAGGAGTTTAGTGCAGATTCTGTGAACTTCATTGTTACTGATGCAGTTGGACATGGGATGAAGTGATTTTTTTTAAGTAAAATAGTGGATATTTCAGTTATTAAAGCAGGGAAGTGGAAAGAGTACTATACTTCAAGTAAGTTACTAAGCTGCTCAGTTTCTGTCATTCTATAATCTGTAAATCATCCAAGTAAACAGTTACAGTCCGATCCTGTAATGTTATCATTATTTTTGGGAAAAAATGGTACAGAGCTCATACTGATTAGTAACTGGTTTTGCAATAGTCTTCATGTGAATTACCTGTCATATAGACTTTAAAGACACCAGCAAGTAATTGATAAGCAGTGGCAAGATCTTTTTATGAAAAAAAGAAAAGAAAATCTACTGCTAAACATGGTCGTCAGCTTTTATACTGACATATCAGTACTTGCAGTTTTATGTACAGCTAGTTTAGGTTCCCACAAACATGTATGCCATTATCCTTTTTTTGTAACAGGAGCAATTTAAACTGTTCATTCACTATTTTTCAATGGACTGATAGTACCCTCTTTCTTAAGCCTTTCAAGCTCTTCACCACTCTTTCACTGTAAATAGCAATGTTTTATTTCAGTAAAACATTGATGCAACACCCTGATTCTTTGAAATGATGACTTTACCACTCGGTGTTCCAAGTTCCTCACAAAAACACTTCCTCTTGCATATCAAGCACTTGTACTGATGTAAACCCACGTGACATATTTGGCTGACACCCAAGTTTCTAGTTTAAGACTAATTTCTGCAACCATTCCCTTCTGTACAAAGCTAGATCTTCTCATTTTACCACATGTAAAAGAAAAAAAATTCTGTTTTTCCTTTTTTTTTTTAATATGTTAAGCCATGCTATTAGCTATATCCCTTTCAGTTAAAAATATTGGTAATTCATCGTCACACTCACAGACTTGTTAAGTTTTTCATATATATCTTTCAGTATGTTTCCCATTATAATTATAGTTATTTTTATCTTGAAACTGTACTTAGTATGACATGCTGTTTCGTGATTCCTCGGTATCTTCCGGGGATTTGGCATCCAATAGCAATAAGAAGAGTGTCTCATTCGAGGAGCTCAACGAGGAACCGGAGGCCATGGATCCAGACAAGGAGAATTCAGATTTTGTAAGGGGCCGGCGAAGATGGTGACAGAATACCACCGACAAGGAAGGTACGCAGAGAGAGGGATTCCAGCAAAAATGGAATAACAGGAGGCGAAGGAAGAGATATTGAACAGAACTGTGAGCTCAACCATATTAACGACAATGAGATGAATATTTCAGTGGACATTGGGACTGATATATGTGTGGACAATTTAAAAGTGATAGATCTGTCTTTGGACTCTAATTCTTTATCCGTCTTGGATAAGGGTAGTAAGTATGTTCCTACACATTGCCCTAGCCTAGCTGATGTGATTTTTGAAATAAATAGATTCTGCCGTAAGTTAAATTTAAAAATATTTTTTGAAAATAAACAAAGGCAGGGGGTAAGAGGTGATAGCAATGTATTGGATGCTAATGTCAACACACTGGAAAGGGCACGTGATGTAAACGATTCTTTTGATAGTATTGACAGCCTTTTGTTAAATCTATCCATATATGAGTATGATGATACTGATTTGTATGATAAAACCATAGAAGTGGGGACAAACAAGATGGAGGCAATTCCGGGTTTTTTTACTGGTTATGGTAAAATGACAATGCCGCCTGTACCTTACAACAGTACGTTTATGCTACCTAAGATGTCTAATAATGTTTTAATGTTCGAGAATATGTTAAGCAAAAATGTGGAAAGAGAATATGATGCATTCAAAAGGAGATTCAGGTCTTTTAATTTAACTAAAGTACAATGGGAAAGCTTCAATGACTAAGAGGTTGCAGAAGGGAAGCTGGGCCAGATTTACGAAGGCTTGCACGGAGTCTAAGATTAGTGTAAGACGGCAGACAGCCAATATGTTTGCCGAGCGATCCAGCAACAGCCGGCAGGGGTGTGCATGAGAGCTTCTAAAGCTACTCTTGCACGGACAGTGTTATGGTATGCAAATTTGCGATCCAGGAAACACTAACATGTCCGTGTAAGAGTAGTGTTATTTGCAGAAATGTACTCCGTTGGTAATGGAGTACCATTCTGCAAATAGCTAAACGGAGCTATGACAGCTCCAAATAAAGGATGCATCTAGTTGAGGAAGCATGACAATGGTCAAATATAAGGCCATTGGCATTTGCAAATGTTGTAAATCCTTAAAATCAATTCCCCCCCGATCTCTGATGTTTAAGCGTAGCTCAGCACCGCACAAACGTGCGGCGCTTTAAATAAAATGAAAAAAATTGAAAAATAGCCAAAAATGGGCATTTTCGCTAAAAAGCTTGTTTTGCCATGCAGATGAATGGCAGGCTGAAAACAACATGGCCACTGAGTAGTGTCTGCTAAGGGGGGGGAAGCTCAGTGTGAGAGATGTAACCAAGCATTAGTAGGCAATCCTATGCAAATGAGGATAAGGATAGTAAATCCCAATATTCCCCGGCATGTGAGCCATGTCCCTAGAGTGTAAATGTAGGAGTAGGGGAGTAGTAGAGTAGAAGATAGGTGACATCATGAGGGGGGTATGTCTGAAAGACTGTAAGCTTATTGGAGCACAGTGGCTTGTGTTTGCCCTGAGTTGCTCAGGATTGCAAGAGGCGTGTCTATAGTTGTCCTAGCTGAAAACAAGAAACCAAAGGCGTACACCGTGGATATATCTGAAATTTCTTGCAAACGGGCACACAGCGTGTGCGTGCATGTGCACCCGTGTGCGCATGTTTGCTCTTGTTTGCACGGCGCTGCCCTGGGCGGAAACAGAAAGGGAAAAGGAAGGAAAAGAAGTAGTAGGAAGTTAACCAAGGAGAACTAGCAGAGCTGCCAGGTGAAATATATCAGAATCAGCCAATTACACAGGCAGTAGACTAGCCCAGCCCAGCCCAGCACTTTAAACTCTGCAAACAGCAGTCTACCCTGTTTTTTTCCCAAGAACTCTGCAACACTGCAGTATACAAAGAGTGAAAGCTTAAAAAGCTTAAGTCAGACAAAATGTTAGGGGCTGCTATTGCTATCATAAACCAACATGTGCAAGATGCAGAGGGTGGTGATGTTGTGAATGCTGCTGAGCAACACACAGTGAGGAGACAGAGAAGAGTGTACAGACCCAGGGTAATCTACCAGGGGCTACATGAGCTGGAGATAGTGGAGCACTATAGAGTGGACAGAGACCTCCTGCAGCAAATTGTTGAGCTGTGCCGGCCACACCTCACACACAGAACCAATAGAGGGGAACCCATCCCAGTGGATACCAAGGTATGTGTTGGCCTACAAATACTAGCTACAGGTACCTTCCAGAGACCAACTGGTGATATGATGGGGGTTTCACAGGCATCAGCATCTAGGGTACTGCACCAGTTCCTGGATGCCATGTCAGCACATGTCGGTGACCACGTATATTTCCCCAATTCCCATGAGGCATTGGCCAGTAATATGCGTCTTTTCCACCAAATAGCAAAATACCCTGAGGTAGTGGGTGCAATAGACTGCACGCACATACACATCAAAGCACCACCCGGTGAGTGGGGTAGGGTCTACATCAACTGCAAGGGCTTCCCCTCCATCAACTGCCAGGTCATGTGCGATGCCCAGGGCATAATAATGAATGTGTCTGCTGGACGCTATCACGATTTCCACATCTGGCATCTGACGCAGCTGTACCAGAGATTTGCCAATGGGGACATCCCTGACGGTCGCCTAGTGGGGGATGCTGGATATGCTGGAGCCGTGGCTGATGACACCCATCAGAAATGCACACATACCCGAACAAGAACTCCATAATGAGGCACACGCACAAACAAGAAACATTATTGAGCGTGTGTTTGGAATGCTCAAGTCACGGTTCTGGTGCCAGGACATATCTGGTGGAGCCTTGCAGTACTCACCAACTACATGTACCCAAATTGTCATGGTATGTGCCATGCTACACAATATGATCCTGCGAAACAGCTGCAGCAGGAACTGCATACGGCAGGGCCAAACAGCCCCCCACCATTGTCAAGGCCTGTACAGGCACAGCGTGAATCAGAGGAGGAACAACCTGAGCCTGCCCCAGTAGGCAGAAGGAGGCATGCCCAGTATGCCTTGGCCTTGGCAAAGAGGCAAGGCATAGCACATACACTGACTCAGTAGGAACCCTGGAAATGACACCTCTCTCTGACTCGCACAGGCAATAAAAGGGATGCCTAACTTGACACTACCTGTTTTCAAACATGTATAGGGAGTGTACTATGTGCATTCGACATAGGCAGCTCTGCAGCACCACCTGAGGCATGATTGCCCTATTTTAAGCAATATAAAGCAGTGCTAAGCACATTTTACCACTATTTAGCATATTTAAACACAACTGCATGGAGCTGCACACCGCGCTAACTAGCGCAACGCCAGGCAACGTTGAGCAATGTTGGGCAAAGTCGGGCAAAGTTGAGCAAAGTCAGGTAAACACGCTCACACCTGCTTTACTGTTCCTTAAGCAGTCTGGTCTGCCCAGCAGGAAAATAAAAAGCAGTGACAGGGCTCAAACTCAGGATACTGTGCACTATAGTCACAGTACTGAACCACTAAGCCATGACAACATTTCACTGGCACAGACACAGCAGGACAATTGTAGACTAACGCAAACACAAACAAATGCTGTATCATGTCCTCTGAAGAGGCATATGAGTAACTTTCCCCCAGGCCTATGCAAATAGATAACAGCAGACCAGGCAGTGTGATGTGGGTTGGGTAGGCTATGAAGTCACAAACTAATATACTTGAAACTGGAAGCTAAGATCTGTAGTACAGTAGTATGCCTCAAGCCAGTACGATAGGCAACAGTACAGACTGAAATGGAATACCTGACATAGCAGTGCAGACCTAGCAAATGTGTTTAAGTGTCAGGTGAACCCCTCATCCTATGTACACCCACAGTAACAATCAGGTGTGCCCCCGGGTAGAAATGTACAAATAATAGCTGTCCCCCCTGTATGTAGAAATGTTGATAAGTCTATGCAAAGTGACTCATGGAAGCCCTGCAGGCACAGCGTGCTTCCTGTCGATGTACAACACAGAGGTGAGCCCTGAAGTAAAAAACAACTTGATTTTTCACACACATATATTATATATGTCCATACTGGGCATGCTCACACACTTAAATAAGCGAAGCAAATTTCAGTCAGCAACATACTGAAAGGTCATACTGGGCGTGCTCACACACTTAAATAAGCGAAGCAAATGTCAGTCAACAACATACTGAAAGGTTATACTGGGCATGCTCATACACTTAGGCCATGTCTGAGTACAGCTGTGGGCCACACATATCTATCAGTTGCAGTTCTTACCCCAGAAACTTGTCACTATTCACCAATCCTGCCGTGCATACGCAGTTATATGAAAACAAACCCATATAATATAATGGACTCCTGTCATAATCAAACTATTACTTAAGTTAATCAAACAAGTACTTAAGTTGTTCAAAGAAAGTGAAAATTCAAAGAAGATCAATAAATCTCCGATCAGTATCATCAATAAACAATGAGCACTCCTAACATTATCCAATCCATGTTCTGGCAAAAACATTGTCAAAGAGTCATAGAAAACCATGAAGCTTTCTTTTGCTATGTCATAAATATCAATGTAAACTCATATATGTTCTGAGTCAGTGCAAACAGTAAATGAATACATGTACATGACTGACATTGCCAACATCTTGTCAGACAGGTTCATACATATTTACCCCCCTCTCACTGACAAAAGGGCCTATTATCATACCTGGAGATTGTGAAAACCCAGAAATCACATATACAATGGTTAAACAGCTCTTTCCAAACCTAAAAACACGGTGTCTACGGGATGACATGATTTCCCTAGCTGTGTCATATGTGAACTCCAAAACAAATAGACCCTGCACTTGAACAGTCTGTTGACACGCACCCTCTGTACAGGATATGAAACTGTTGAATGGGTTACAGCAGCGTTTGGCACACTCCACAAGTGTTGGTGCACAACAGACCATGGGAACTATTGTCTTATAAGCCTATTAAGCCTGATCTGCAAGGCCATGGAGTCCATCATGATGGAACTCATAAGCAGAGCTATTGGGAGCCTACAAACACCCAACCTTACCCATTTTGGTTTGGTCAGGGGCAGATCATGGTTCCCAAACCTGCTAGACTGTTTTCAAGGCAGTCACCCAGGACATACATCAATGAAATGAGCTACACACATCCCACATAGACCTTGAAAAGCCCTTTTCCAACATCCCAGACACATGTTGTATCCACAAAATCAACATCCTGTGCATAAGTATGTATGTCATCTGATGGATTGCCAACTGGGGCACAGATAGATCCCACAAGGTAAGAATTGTGGTCCTCTGTTCAAGCTGGTAACAACTGCTGTCCCCCACGGCTCAGTCCTGGGACCCCTCCTGTCTGGTGTATACTTTTCAGAAATACAGTCAAACACATGAGGGCTATGTTTAGCAAAGTTTGTGGATGACTGCAAAAAAGTTGTCATAATTGATGTTTGGGACAACAGAGACATCCTTAAAAAGGGTCTCAGTCAGACAGATGTGGTGTCAAAATTATGGCCTCGAGCTACAGTCATACAAATACCACATAGGTGCCAACACCCTAAATATGGATGTGATAATAAGGGATCTATGGACACATGTGGATAGTCATCTCTACTTCCAGAAACACATTCACAAAGTGATTAGAAAATCATGCTGTGTTCCCACAAACTGCCAAGGTCTTTGCATGTAGGTCAAAGGAGGTTCCCTCTACTCATCAGTCATCAGACCCGTCAGAGAGTACCACAACACACTTGTGATTAATCTGACTAGCCACCTTCAGCAGCTGGAAAGACCACTGAAGTACCTTAACAAGAGGATTACTGGCCTCAAACAGTTGCCCCATGCAACAAGACTGAATTTAACTCAGTCTGTACTCTGTGGCATACTGTCTACCCAGGAGATCTCTGCCCAACAGATAGGTCCATGTCCAATGCAGAACTGATGTACATGCGCTCTCTGAAGTAAACCCAAGCTCACTGTACCACATGCTCTAGGGATATCATCATCACGACATTAAATAGAACATGTTGGCGGGATGCATTACTAACTAACAGACTTCCCTTGCTTCGGAACAGGCTCCCAACTGACATTAAGACGAGTCCCTCACTGACACTCTTCCAGAGGAGCCTTGATGAGTGTATGTGAAACTGAACTGTCACACCATGGATCACTTCATCAGCTCTACTACACAGAGGCCTAGGGAACTAACTCCATGGGTCGTGATAGATGCACACTCTGGCCATACTAATATATGCCTTCAGGCAGATAGCCTATTACCTATCTATATATATATATATATATATATATATATATATATATATATATATATATATATATATAT
Source organism: Protopterus annectens (assembly GCF_019279795.1). Lineage (NCBI taxonomy): Eukaryota > Metazoa > Chordata > Ceratodontiformes > Protopteridae > Protopterus > Protopterus annectens. The sequence goes on from NC_056730.1 coordinate 819,638,812, forward strand.
ATATATATATATGGGAGCACTTCACATAATCGAATTACTGAAATCTCGAATTTCATATGGTCGAGACCATATGATCGAGATTTCAGTAAACCGAATATGTGTAGTATTTAAAAATAAGAGTTTACTTACCTTAATACATTGCGTGCACACAGAGGCAAGGATTCTTATGCTCTGTGTGTACGTAATGTTTTATTTCTTTTGCGGTGTTGACAGGAAATGAGAAATCTCCTGTCTTGCGCTTTCGCATACAGCGCAAGACGGGAGATTTTCCATTTCCCCACTGTAGCGTGATCTTGGAGTTGGTATATTTAAGTCTCCCCACATGGGGGCGAAGCCCCCCTGCAAAAGCAAAGTTTGTCTTTTTTATTTTTTTGGTTTTGCTTCAGAAGTTCGAGTTTACGAAACTCGATCTTTTGGTTTCGGTTATTTACAGTTCGAGATTTTGTAAATTCGAGCTTCTGAAGTGAATCCATATATATATACATATATATATATATATATATATATATATATATATATATATATATATATATATGTAGGGGGAACACAGTATAATAAGCCAAAGATGGATGGGCAGAGATGTGTGTAAGAGGGTGACCATGACAGGGAGCCATCCAGGACTGTCCCACCCAGCACACATCCCAATGGCATGAAAGACATGAGGTGCACATCTCTCCCACTGTGCATAACAGCCACCAGTATCTGTAAGCATTACAGTGTATGTGGTCCATGTACCTGCTGTACAACATGACTGTACAATGAAGTACACATCTACTATCTGTAGACATGTACCTGTCACATAAGTTCATAGGTATGTGGTAGACTATCTCCATGAAGGCATATATCAGCCTACGCAAGTTGTGCAGCTTTCACCACATCATTGGGTAGTTTCCCAAGGCCTAGTTCTAATAGTTAGTAGCCTAAGCCCCTTTCTAGTGGGGCTGCTGATGTGATGCCTGTCATGAATTGTCTGTTTCCCATCCACTCATCAAGGTTCCAATTGAAGAGTGTCAGCGAGGGGTTCTGTCTGATGTACATTGGGACTCTGTTCCACAGTAAGGCAAGTGTCTGGGATGGTACTCTATCCCACCAGCATGTTGTACTCATCGTTGCGATGAGGTTCATATCCCTGGAATGTGTAGGGCAACTCAATGTTGTTATCTGTAGATGGAGCATGTTTATGTGTTGGACATGGCTCTGTATGTTAAGCAGAGTGTGCCTCTGAGTAGGCAGTATGCAACGAAGAACAGATTTAGTTTTACCAGTTGTGTTGCATCACACAACTGTTTGAGACCAGTAATCCTCTTGGAGAGGTACCTATGTGGTCTCTACAGCTGCTGGATATGCTAAGTCTAGTACATCCAAAATGGTGTACTGTACTCAATGATGGGTCTGATGACGTAAGAGTAGAGTGCCAACACTACATCTTTGGATCCTGATGCAAACCCTTTGTTGATTAGGTGGGCCACATAGGATCTCCCAATCACTTTGGCAACATGGTTGTCAAAGGAATGCTGACTATCTACTTGTGTCCCCAGATCCCTTATCACCTTGTCATTTTTAAGGGGGTAACACCTATGTGGTAGTTTGTGGGTATTTTGTTTTCAGCAAAGAGGATCACTATGCATTCCTCCACAGTGAGCTTGAGGCCATGATTCTGACACCACACATCTGTCTTATAGAGTTCCTTCTGGAGAATATGTCTGTCTTTCAGGGAATCTATTATGGCAAACACTTTACAGTTCCCAGCAAACTTAGTCAACCACAACCCTCCTGTGTTGGCATGTACATTTGAGAAGTCTATACCAAACAGGAGAGACCTCAGGACTGAACCCTGGGGGACACAAGTCGTTACCGGTGTAGAGTCTGACATGTAGCCAGCAACTCTTAATGTGTGGGATATATCTGTGAGCCAGTTTGCAATCCATCTTGTGATGTATGGATTCATGGCCAGGTTGGTGAGTTCATCTATGATATCTGACTGGGGAATGGTGTCAAAGGCCTTAGCAAGGTATAGGTAGGCTGTGTTGAGCTCTTTTCAATCATCTGTAGCCTGGGTAACTGTCAAAGAAATCCTCCCAGTTCAGGAGGCATGGTCTGCATTTGACGAAGCCAAACTGGGTGTGCTCAACTGTGTGAAGGTTCTCATTCTCTGTATTGTTGACTTCCATTATGATTGGCTCCATTGCCTTGCAGAACACACTCGTCAGGCTCATAGACCATGAATGCCAAGGGGTTTTTGTGGGCCCACCCCTGTGGAGTGTGAAGAACGTTGCTGTGCAACATTCTATGAGTGCATATCCTGTAGAGAGCATGTAGAGAGAGGTGTAGGTATCCTTGATGAATATGGATAAATCCTCACCCTATGTGCTATGATTCAGGTTCTGATGCTGGAAGGTATGGAATGAGTAGTATCCTGGTAGTACTGGTGTGCTGTCTGGAGCCTTGAAATAGGTTTCTGTTACTGCACAGATATCAATATTCTCCATAATGAGAAGTGCCTCGAGTGTGTGCATCTGGAGGCTGAGACTTCTGGCAATGAGTAGCATTTAGCTCAATTTGTGGTTATTTGTGCTGTTTACAGTGTTTGGTTTATCCTGCATGACCTGTGTTCCACACCTGAAGTCAGCGCCTCATTGGTCCCATATGACCATAAGCTAATTACCCTACATATCCACATTCTGGACCCACGCCCCCATTAAGGAAACCATGCTAAAAAATGTCTCCAAAGCCAACTTCATGCTTCTTAAGACAGAAGTGCTGAACTGCAGGACACCCATGCAGATGGACAATACAGTTATGACTACTGAATCCTTCTCAATTGCACTTTATAAGCACTTACATGACTGCATGCATCGTGCTATCCCAAACAGAACCAAGATGCTATCCTCCAAGAAAAGGAAGCCAATCTGGTGTTCCCCTGCCATAAACAAACTACACAACAGAATGAAGAAACTGTTGCAAAAGAGGGTAAAATCCCATGAGTGGAGGAGCTCCATGGTCAACATCAGTAAGAAGCTGTGATCCCTGATAAAATCATCCAAAGCTAGTTATGAAAACAAAATCAACACTGATTCTAAAGAAACACAGAGCATTCTACAGCTATGTCAAGAATCTCAATGGCAACACTCAGATCTGCTCTGAGTTACAGCACAATGGCACTAAATATGCAGACCCAACTGATATTGCCAACATCCTGGCAGATAGGATCAGTGCTAACTTTACCCCCCTCTCACCCCTGAAAGAGCACATCTCTATAATGGAAGACTGCAAAGTTGCTGTTATCACGGCTGCACAGGTAAAAAACACTCTCCAAAACCAGGAACACAGCATCCATGGGACCAGATAGCATCCTAGGCTGTGTTCTACACAAACTACAGAACGAACAGGCACCACACCTACGTACCATGTTCAGTCATAGCCTCACCTCAGGCTTTGTGCCTGCTGAATGGCGCACAGCGACTGTTATCCCCACTACTCAAGGGGGTGCCACCACAGACCCCAGGAACTAGCGCCCCATTAGCCTGATGAGCCTGCTTTGCAAGGCCATGGAATGTATCATCATATAACTTATAAAAAAAGACATTGGTAATCTTCAAACTCTGGACCACAACCATGTTGTGTTTGTAAAAGGCAGATCATGTCTCCTAAACCTGATAGACGTCATTGAAGCAGTCACCAGAACCGTAGACAAGGGTAAGGTGGTTCACACAGCCTATGTAGAGCTTGCCACGGCTTTCAACACCATCCCCCACTCTGGAATTATAGATAAACCCACTAAACTAGGTATAAATTGCCATAAACTACAACATAGGTGGTAGTATACTTAACACTGAAAGTGTGATAAGACACCTTGGGTCACAGGTGGACAGTGGACACACCTGTGATAATCACATCCCCACAGTAGTCAGGAAATCCTTCTATGTGGCACACCTCATCACAAAAGGTGTCTCATGCAGAATAGAAGAGGACATTGTTCCCCTCTACTCATCACTTACTAGACCCATAATAGAGTACAACACCCCTTTTGCTATGTACCTCACAAGACATCTACAACAACTGGAAAGCCTGCAGAAATACCTCACAAAGAGGATTAGTGGCCTGAAATACATGCCATACACAGACCATCTCAAAATGCTCCAGCTGTACTCTCTCGCATATTGCCTACTCAGAGGTGATCTCTGCCTAACATACAAAGCTATGTCAAACACAGAGCTGTTGGACATGCTCCATGTAAAACACTCAAAATCCCTCTGATCTTCGGCCCCAAAACCCAGAGTGAAATACAAAAGAAAGGGGTGTATCCATTTACCTTATGGATACCCACACCTTCAGGTTAGTGGCACAGCATGAGGCCTTGGAGCCCATGCAAGTGCGACTAACATTGGGCAAAGCTGCTTATCAGATTGTAGCCTGCTACAGATCACCTACCTTGTCTCAGGAGCTTCACTTAGTATTCCTGAGAACACTGTAAAATATAAAGGTTCTACCAAACACCATTATATGAGGAGATTACAACTACCCAAACACTGACTGGGAGAATTACTTGTGTACAACGTCCTTTGCTCAATGCTTCCTGGAACAGCTGGTCACCATGCCCACTAGAGGTGACAACATACTGGACCTGATCATCACCGACATGGGGTACCAGTGTTCCACACCAGAGATAAACCCCTCGCTGGTAATATCAGGCCATAAAGTAATCACACTGGACATCCACATCCCACCCCCCCCCCCAGTCAAGGAAACCACTGTGAAGAAATTTTCAAAAGCAAACTGCACACTTCTCAAGACCAAAGTGGAAAGTTCCAAAGCCCCTTTGCTATAGGATAATGCTATACAATCTGCAGAATAATTTACAAGTGCATTCTATGAGCATCTACAGAGATGCATGCATCGAGACATCCCAAATAAAACCAAGACGTACTCCTCCAAAAAGAAGAAACCAATCTGGTGGTCGTTGCCCATAAATAAGCTATACAACAGAAGGAGGAAACTAACACATGATAGAGCAAACTTCACAAAAGGAAAGGCATCACTGATCATTATTAGGAAGAAAGAATAATCGCTCATAAAATAATCCAAGGCCAGTTTCTAAAGACAAATTGCCAAGGAATCTAAGAATAACAAGCACAAAGCCTTCATTAGCTATACCAAACATTTTGGTGGCAACTCTCAAATATGCTGTCAGCTACTGCAAAATGGCAAAAAATACACTGAACCAACTGACGTTGCCCACATCCTGGCAGACAAGTTCAGTGCAAACTTCACCACCCCCTCATCCCCAAAAGGGCCTGTGTCCATCCCAGAAGAATGCAGAGCCCCAGACTTCATGGACATGCAGGCAAAAACAGTCCTCTCCAAAGCTAAGAACACAGCATCAATGGGACTGGATGGTGTCCCAGGCTACGTCTTACACCAGCCCCAAAAGGAACTACACCCTCACCTACATTCACTGTCCAGACTCAACCTTACCATAGGCTATGTACCCAAAGAATGGCATACAGCAACAGTCATCCAGCTCCACAAAGGTGGTGCCACAACAGAACCTGGAAACTATGGCCCTATAGGCCTACTCAGCCTGGTCCGCAAAGCTATGGAGCAAATTATCATGGAACCCATAAAAAGAGACATTGGGAACCTCCAGACACTGAACTCTACCCAATTTGGCTTTGTTAAAGGCAGATCCTGCCTCCTAAACCTAGTTGACTTCTTTGAAACAGTTACTAAGGACATAGATGGAGGTGAAAGTAGTCCACACAGCCCACCTGGACCTCACTAAGGCCTTTGACACCATTCCCCACTCTGGCATCATGGACAAGCTTACCAGCTTGAACATTAACCCCTATGTCACAGGATGGGTGGCGAGCTGGCTCACAGATCAAACACACATGGTCAGAGTTGCGAGTGCCATGTCCGACTCTAAACCAGTCCCAAGTGGCATCCCACAGGCCTTGGTCCTGGGACCCCACCTGTTCAGTAGATACTGCTCAGAGGTAGATCAAGCATGGGAGGAGTATGGCTGACCATGTTTGCAGATGACTGCTAACTGTGGTCCATAATAGACTCTACGGCTGACACAGACATCCTCCAGAAGGGTCTTACAGAGACAGATACCTGGTGTCAAAACAATGCCCTCAAGCAGAATGCCAAAAAATGCATAGTCATCCCCTTTGGATAAAACAAAGTGCCCACAAATTACCACATAGGTGGTAATCCAGTATGTACGGAGAATGTAATTATGGACCTGGGGACCCAGGTAGATAGTAAACTCTCCTTTGATGATCACATTGCCAAAGTGTTTAGAAATTCCTTCTATGTAGCCCACTTAATGTCACCTAGTGCAACCCAATTTTTCAAGTCTGATGATGTCACCATCCTACAAATATACCTGTGGAAAAAAGAACTCCCAGTAATGTGTATAGTGCATTGTATAAATGCATACTGCTCTAATATCATAAAGTAGTTAGGTAGGGGTTTGAATCCTCCACTTGCCAACTGTATGAGAATATGTGTGCGTGTCTCCTTGGAGAGGAGCAACCTTTTTGAAGACTACTGAAACTCCTTAAAAGTGGTATACTCATCTTTGTCAAGTCTGATGATGTCACCATCCTACAGATATACCTGTGGAAAAAAGAGCTCCCAGTAATATGAATAGCATGTTGTGTAAATGCGTACTGTTCTAGTATCATGAAGTAATTAAGTAGGGCTTTGAATCCTGCATTTGACAATTGTATGAGCGTATGTGTGTTTCCTTGGAGAGGAGCAACCTTTTTGAAGTCTACTGAAACACCTTAAAAGTGGTATACTCATATTTGTCAAGTCTGATGATGTGACCATCCTACAAATATACCTGTGGAAAAGAAAACTCCCAGTAATGTGTATAGTGCGTTGTGTAAATGCTTACTGCTCTAATATCATAATGTAGTTAAGTAGGGGTTTGAATCCTGCACATGCCAACTGTATGAGAGTGTGTGTGTGTGTCTCCTTAGAGAAGAGCAACCTTTTTGAAGACTACTGAAACACCTTAAAAGTGGTATACTCATCTTTGTCAAGTCTGATGATGTCACCATCCTACAACTATACCTGTGGACAGGAGAACTCGCAGTAATGTGTATATCGTGTCATGTAAATGCGTACTGCTCTAGTATCATAAAGTAGCTAGGTAGGAGCTTGAATCCTGCACTTGCCAACTGTATGAGAGTGTGGGTGTGTTTCTCCTTGGAGAAGAGCAGCCTTTTAGAAGACTACTGAAACACCTTAAAAGTGGTATACTCATCTTTGTCCAGTCTGATGATGTCACCATCCTAGAAACATACCTGTGGAAAAAAGAGCTCCCAGTAATGTGTATAGTGCATTGTGTAAATGCATACTGCTGTAGTATCATAAAGTAGTTAGATAGGGGTTTGAATCCTGCACTTGTCAACTGTGTGTGTGTGTGTGTGTGTGTGTGTGTGTTTCCTTGGAGAAAAGCAATCTTTTTGGAGAATACTGAAATACCTTAAAAGTGCTATATTTATCTTTGTCAAGTCTGATGATGTCACCATCCTACAAATATACCTGTGGAAAAAAGAACTTCCAGTAATGTGTATAGCACATTGTGTAAATGTGTACTGCTATAATATCATAAAGTAATTAAGTAGGGGTTTGAATCCTGCACTTGGTGACTGTGTGCTTGCTCCACGTGTGTGACACTGTTGGTCAATGGGTCGTGGGTTTTGCTTTTACTACTGTATGACATATCACAATGACAGTATGTGCATTACACATGTCAGGTAGCTGTGTGGCAAATACATATACATACATGTGACCTCAATTATTTCATAGGTTGGAACCCTGCTTTCTCCATTAACACATCTGTTAGCTTTGCCAGAGTGTGCTGCTGCTTTCCAGACCTTAGGTCACATCTGTATGCTTGTGACAAGCCTAGCCACTGCAGTGATCCCTGGCCTACGTCATCCGTTTCACATATACTCATTACAGTTTCTATTGAATAGTGTGAGTGAGGGTTTATGCCTGAGGTATATTTGAAACCTGTTCAAAAGCAGCAAAGTCTGTCAAAGATGGCTATTTATTATAGGTGTGCAACAACCTTTGTGGATATGCATGCAGACCCCTTATTGCTTATGTGATCCGCAGAGGGATTTCCAAAACCCTTTGGAAATGTGATTATCAAAGGACAGATGACTTAACACATGGCTCTATGTATACATCGGTACATGTTCCACATTTTCGGGGCTACTACCTATGTGGTACTCTGGGGATACTATGTTTTGTAAAAGTGGATGACTATGCTTTATTTGGCTTATAGCTTTACAGCATGGGTTTGACACCAGGTATCTGTCTGTATGATACCCTTTTGGAGGATGTGTGTGTCATCTGGAGAATGCATTATAGCCCACAGTATGCATTGCCAAACATAGCCAGACATATCCCTACTGTGTTTGCTTGTACCTAAGAAAGCTATATGCCAAACAGGAGTGGTCCCAGGACTGAGTGCAGGTGAATACCACTTGTTACTGGCATAGAATAGTACTTGGAGGCTGCAAATGTTACTGTGTGTCCTACATCTGTGTGTCAGCTGTCAAGCCATCATCTAACAATTGTTTATGGGCAGGCTGTTGAGGTTCTGTATACTACCAGAATGCAAACCAATGACAGATAGTAACAACAGTATCACCCACAGCACAGTGTCAAACCGTGTCATACACACACGTGTACTCACGTTCCAAAATGTGTGTAGTACAATGCATACTGGCCACCAATAGAAACTATGGAGTGTTAACACTGTCTAATACAGGGCATGTCACCCTGCTCATGTGTCCAATATGCACGTACATGCAGACAGTGCACCTCAACCATGTTCACAAATGTACACCTGCAAATCTGTGCTGCACACATCCCACACTTACTGTCCACTCTATAACACATGCTGACAAAACTACACACATCAGCCAAGTGGCACATGGGCAGACAATACACAATTGGAATAAACACTGGTGTAAACAATACTACATTTATAATTATAGCTTTAATGCATTATGCCTGCTCAGCTACACCTTCAAGGATATCATTACACTTTACTGCTGACAACATGCTATACATTAAAACATTGCTATACTGTAATAAAGTCACCCTGTGCATCAGCACCATGTTAGCCTGTTCCTGCATCAATGTTACAGATGACAGGAGGTGGCACAGGTTTCACCATATGCACAGGGTGTGTTGTTGGTTTGCCAGAGGCCTACATTGAGCCATACAATCGACATGTGTGTATGAGTGTGTGTGTGAGGGCCAAGAGTACTGTTATGGGCTAATGTGGATGTAATGTGTGCAGGTATGTGTTTGCCCTAGGTGTCTGGTTTATGTGTGTGTGTGTGTCTGCATGCACACAGTTTCACCATGTGGCTGCCATATACGAGGATTTGTGGGACAGCTACAGACTGTACCTGACAGGCTTTACAGATCACCATCTCTGGCCACGGATATGGGATTTGTGCCTGGCAGGGGTGCTACAGACAGTATCAGGTACTAATCCAGTCTGGGTACTATCCTCAGAGGTTGACATATGTCCACTGGATCCAGGTCCCTGCTGGGACTGGCCAGAACCACGTGCACTTGGTCTTCTAGGACGGTCTATGGACAGCCCCCCCAACATTGCTGGGGCTGGTACTGGCACTACGGGAGCGGCTATGACTTGATGGACGTCCATGGCGACTGCCAGCTGATGTTGTTGCTGGCATACGTCCAGGTCGACGTCTCAACCATCCTGCACTGTTCTGACACATGGACATGACATTGTGGAGGACATCAAATGTCAAACCCCAACGCCTATCAATGACCTCAGTGTAATTATGTATGGCACCTGCTAGGTCACGGATACTGTCATTTACAGAGGTGTTATGAGCCCTCTGTGCCCTTAGTCCCTGTCTGGTGAACCGCTCCATATGTGCCTGTGCCTCCATGACAGCCTGGAACATGCGTGCGATTGTAAGAGTTGTGGCACATCTGCCAGGGGCATGATGACCAGCAGTGCTCTGACGAGAAACCCTGAGCATCTGCCTATGTGGTACCATTCCAGACATCTGGCTATGGCTGCTGTGTCCTGATGCATGTGCCATAGATATCACACTGTCCTGGCCAGTGCCGACTGTACACTGTCCCTCTGCTAAGGGCACTGGTGATGATTGATATACAGGCAGTATGACTTTGTGCATGGATGGGGTGGAGACTTGTGTACTGTCAATTGGTGGCCCAACAACAGACCCTGACAAACCTGCCTGTGCCTCAACACACTTATTCTCATTATCACTATCTGTGTCAGTGACATCAGGTTCCCTGCTGCACTGAACCAGCCCCACCTCAGCACCTGTGAGAGCAAAACAGGAAACACACTTTAAGACCTGTACATGATGTCAGACCACATGCACATGCACACATGCACATGCATATGCACACATGCACAAACACAAATACACTCCTCACTAAAGCAGACACACACACACACACAGACACACACACTCACACACACACACACACACACACACACACACACACACACACACACACACACACACACACACACACACACACACACACACACACCACCAGCAATCTCAGAACATACTCAATAGCAGTTGATGGTGGGGTACAGTATCACAAGCAAAACAGTCATATCACACATGTCAGTATGCAGGACATGTGGTGCTCAACAGCATGCATTGCAAGGGTAAACAGTACTTGTTACTAACAGTATACAATGCTTTGATGCATTTGTTTTCTTGTTCGGTGATTGGCCTCCCCCTGGAATACAATGCATACATGGACACAACATTGCTGTACAAGTATTTAAAACTCTGATGTTAAGTTGTCAATCTCGCCTTCATTCTTGCTGGATGGGTTCGGAGCCGATCCTCGGCTCCGACTCGGCACTTGCTAAGCTCGAGAGCTAATTTTACCAGCTCGAGGCAACCCTATATCCCATGATGCAAGGCGGAGATTACTCAGATCTCGTTTGCCGCTTCGCTAACGAGGTGCCTTTTTACCAGCTCCAGGTAAGTGAACTTTTATAGACTCTTGTCTACCCCCGTTTCTAACTTTTTTCACCTAGGTATTATTTTTTGTTAGTTGTCGATTCACGTTAACCCTATTCCTGTCAGTGTTCCCTCCTTTAAGTGGATTTTTCCTTTACCCCTTGTTAGACCTTAGGCCTTCCCCTCCCTAAATTTTTTCCTGTCAGGGAACTTTTTGTGTGTGACTGTCTGTGTCCCTGTTAGTGTAAAATTAATTAATTTAATTTAATTTTGGACTGAGTGTGTTTGTGTGTCAGTGTGTTTAAGTGTTTCATCGACACAGTTATGTCGAAGGACACTAAGGTCTCAGGTTTCAAGAAATGTGACTCGTGCTGTCAGAAGATGTCTCTGACAGACGGTCGCACTTCTTGTATTTATTGCCTGGGACCTTCTCACATGCAGGACTCTTGTGCTATCTGTCATGCTTTCAGCCCAAGAGTCCTGCAGGAAAGAAAAAAATAAGCTAATTTTAAGGGGCTTATTAAAACCCGAGAGCTCCCTGACTAAGTCGGCGCCGGGGAAGCCCTCGAAACCTGCTAAGTCTTCGGCTCAGGCTTCCAAGCCGTCGGCTTCAGGTTCGTCCTCTCCTGGTTTGAGATCGGCTCCGGCCGGAGCCGATCCTTCCATACCAGTGTCAGTATCGGCTCCATCCGGCGCCGATACTGTTAAGTCTAGACACTCAGTGTCGGCTCCGATGGCTCCATTGATCTCAAAAAAGAGATCTCGATCCCCTTCTGTGGAATCAATTCATTCGGCTCCGAGATCACCTTTGCTCTCGGAGCGGAGCCATCGGAGCCGATCTTCGGTCATCCAGGCTATCTGATCACGACCTTGAGAGTGTGGTGAGTAGACTATTAAAGTCTTAGGCATTGGCCCAAATTCTCCATAGCCCATCTCAACAGACGGTAGCTATATCTCATCCACTGAACATTCCTCCTTCGACTCTCTTACAGAGCTCGGGCCGGAGCTCCTCAGAACCGGTACTGTGACTTGAGCCGATACAACCCCTTTCGGCTCCGTGTCCTCGGCTCCGATTTCCTCCTTGAGACCTTCATTGGAGGGATCCGGCATCTGCTCTCTCGTCGGCTCCGAGGCGAGTGGCATCGGACCCTTGTCCGACCCGTTCTCCTCGGAGCTTCGGCGGTGAGCTCGGCACGGCATCTGCCTCGAGCCTTCCCTCTTGGTGAGGCCTGGGGTTCCTATCTTTCGAGCGGAGCCTTCTGGTCTCTCTGATGGGGGAGCCTTCGAGGTGATGAGGAGTGTACTAGCCCCTGGGCTTAGTCAACGGACAGTTCCATCGGCTCCTCCCACTACAGTGCCTGCTGACGTCTCTTCTCACTCTCTTGCTCCCGGACCCAGAGATCCAATGCCTCAGGTTTCCCCATTGGGAATATCTTCCTCTTCCGAGGCTTCTCCTGATCCGTCAGGAGAACCCCCCCGGAAGAGGACATGTAAGAGGAAACATTTAGACTCCCCTGGGTCTACTACATCAGATACTGACTTGGATGAGTCGGAGGGGTCCCCAAGGTCCTCCTCTGAGGATGTCTCATTTTCAGACATCCTTAAAATCCTTAAACAGAGGGGGAACTGGCCCTCCCTTAATCCCTCCGAGGACGAGTCAGTATACCTGGAGGCGTTTGGATCTCGACCCTCCACCTCCTGGGTGTCTCCGCCTTTCGACCCTCTCATGGAAGTAGTGGCTCGGAAGGCGTGGATGGCTCATTCGTGGAACCTACCCCCAGGAGACCTTCAAAATTTATTACAGCCCCACAAGATAGGCAATACTTAACAAAGGTGTCCCAGTTGATGCCATGGTGGTGGCTGCTGCCACCAAGAAGGAATTAGCTGATCCTTCAGTACCTGTTCATCCTCCTAATAAGGATTCTAGGACTATGGACAGGTACGGTAAGCGGATTTTTTCTTCAGCGACTTTTGCCATGAGATCGCTGAACTACCTATGCCACTTCACCCACCTTCAAAGAGATGTTCTTAAAGAGTTGGGAGAAGTTTTACAGGATCCGTCAGCTGCTGGGTCTCAAGATAAGATTACCTCACAGCTAGGAATCCTTAACTCCATTGCTAACTCCTCCATGCGGCTTATTTCTTATGCAGCCGATGGAGCGAGTAGAAGCAGGCACAGGAGTGGCTTTAAGGCGTCAGTCCTGGATGCGGCTTTGTAATTTTGCAGACCCTTCAAGGCGTCTTTCACAAACTCCCTTTTGATGGCTCGACCTTGTTCGGTCCTCAAGTGAAAGACACTTTGACTAGATGCGAACAAGATGGCAAGACTCTTTCTGCCGTAGGAGTCCGTTTCTCCGCCCTTCTAGACCTTACCCCAAAGGACAGAAGGGAGGAAAAATGTGGTTCCAAAATCTCAAGGAGTCACGCCTGACGCATTAAGTCAGTTTGCCCCAGAGGCAGAGGGGTAACAACAATTAGACGCCCTAGGGGCAGAGGGGTCCGCAGAATCAGGGTAGCAGAGAGCCTCTTTCTGACAAACCCTTCCAGCATCCCTGAGATGTTGCTCGATTGTCCGCGTTCGGAGGCAGTCGGGGGAAAATTATCACTGTACCCAATAGCCTGGCTTTCCCTTTCTCAAGACAAATGGGTACAGTCAATTATATCCGAGGGTTACAAAATTCCCTTTATTCAAACCCCAATTCAACAAAGGGAACCCTTCCAGATGTTCCACCGGTCTAAGGGAACTAGCAGTACTAGAAATATCAAAACTGCTAGTAAAAGAGCCATCCAGCCAGTCCCGCAGACCAAATAGGATCCGAATCTACTCAAGGTTCTTTTTAGTTCCAAAAAAGACAGGGGACTGGAGACCAATATTAGATCTGAGCAAACTCAACAAGTTTGTAAAGAAATCAAGATTCCGGATGGTCACGCTCCAGTCCATTCTGCCCTTTCTGGGCAAGGACAATTGGATGTGCTCAATAGATCTTCAGGATGCGTACTATCACATAAAAATTCACAGATGCTCCAGAAGATTTCTCCGCTTCCGGCTAGGGACCAGTCACTTCCAATTCAGAGCCCTGCCCTTTGGACTCACTACAGCCCCCAGAGTGTTCACCAAATGCATGGCAGTGGTTACGGCTCACCTGAGACGTCAAGGATTCCAGGTGTTTCCATATCTAGACGACTGGCTCCTCACTGCCACCACCAGGCATCAGCTTCTCCAAGCCAGAAATTACACCATTCATACTTGCAGAGGACTAGGAATTTCTATAAATTTCGAAAAATCTGCCTTGTCGCCTTGTCAATATATTACTTTTATAGGCGCAAAATTGGACACCGTACAGCTTTCTGCAAGGTTGACAGACCAAAGGATCTTGGACATTCAAAGACATGTCCAAGTGATTCTATTCAGCAACAAAATTCAGGCCAGATTTGCTCTGAAAGTACTGGGTCTTATGGCGGCCGCCATAACACTTCTTCCTCTCGCCCGCTTTTGCATGCGGCTTCTACAATGGATGCTATTCACCCAATGGTCCTTTCAACAACTTCCCATGCGTCACCAAATCATAGTAACTCCAACTTGCAAAAGGCATCTGACTTGGTGGATATCGTCCCCTCAAATCCATCAAGGCAGACCATTTGTTCCTCTTGCCCCAGTTGCCACGGTTACATCGGACGCCTCCCTGATCGGGTGTGGGGGGGGCATTATCAGGGCAGAATGGTCCATGGCACTTGGCAACCTTTCGAGTACCATCTGCACATAAATGTTCTGGAGATGAGAGCAGTGCTTTTAACGTTGCAAGCCCTCAACAACTCTCTTCCTCAGGGAACAATTGCAGTTCAAACGGACAATATGTCCGTAGTGTGGTACATAAACAAATAGGGTGGAACCAAGTCCTATCCACTATGTCGAGAGGCTCTCAGACTTTGGCAATGGGCGATCTCCTCTCATCAGTTTCTGATAGCAACGCACATCCCCGGGAAATCCAACATCATAGCGGACAGATTGAGCAGAGCTATTCTCATGCCTCACGATTGGTCTCTCAAACAGTCAGTGACGGAAGAGATTTTTCAGAAGTGGGGACTTCCTTGCTGTGACCTTTTCGCTACACCTCAAAACAGCAAATGCCCAGACTTCTTCTCTCTCTTCCCCCTTCCAGGCCATCCCCCCAGAGACACTCTAACCCAAGATTGGCCCCGGGGACTTCTTTACGCCTTTCCTCCTTTTCCGCTGATACCTCAGCTAATTCAGAAAACAACAGCCTTGAGAGCCAAGTTGATTCTCATTGCCCCTTATTGGCCTCGGCAGATATGGTTTCCGTTCCTACATCATTACCTCTTGGTACAGCCATGGCATCTGGACCCAGTTCCAGATCTTCTGACCCACCAGTCGGGTCAACTGCACCAATCCATACCCTCTCTCAACCTCACTGCTTGGTTGCTCCACTTCCATCCTTAGCCAGGCTTCCTATGATTTCTAATCCTGTATGGGATATCATAGTAGCTTCCCTAAAATCTTCTACCAGAAAGATCTACACTAGTAAATGGTGACGTTTCTCTTTCTGGGCAAAAGCTAGGAACATAGACCCCTATACTGCTCCAATTCATTCGGTATTGGACTTCCTAGCTCACATTTTTAATTCAGGATCCTCTTCTTCCACAGTGAAAGTTCAACTGGCAGCCATTTCAAATTTTCACATAGGCTTTTTGGACCACAACATTATGTCACATAAACTTTTGAAGGCATTCCTTCGAGGTATCTTTTTATTGAAACCTCCAATTAGAGACCCCCCACCACAGTGGGATCTAAATTTAGTTTTAACATCCTTGATTCTTCCCCCGTTCGAACCTGCAGCTGCCTGTTCCTTGAAATTGCTTTCTTGGAAGACACTTTTTCTAGTTGCCATTACATCTGCTAGGAGAGTATCTGAGCTTCATGTTCTCTGTGTTCGTCCTCCCTATCTAATATTTCACAAAGATAGGGTATCCCTAAGAACTAATCCGTCTTTCTTACCAAAGGTGGCATCTCAGACTAACCTGAATCAGTCCATTGATCTTCCAGTATTTTTCCCGAATTATTCTGATAGAGCTGAACAAAAGTTACATTATCTCGATGTTCACCGTCAGCTGACATATTATCTAGATAAGACAAAAATTTTTAGGAAGTCTGATCAACTTTTTCTATCTTATGCAGAGAACAGGAAAGGCCTTCGAGTTTCTAAGGTAACTTTATCTAGGTGGCTGTCTTCCTTGATCACTTACATTTATCAGCTCAGGGGCAAAGAATTGGTTTCTATCCCAAAAGCCCATTCTACCAGAGCTCTAGCTACATCTACAGCTTTTCAAGCTAGACTTCCAATAGACACTATTTGTGCAGCAGCCACATGGGCCTCTCCTCATACCTTTGTCTCACATTACAAATTAGATTTGGTCTCCAGAGACAGAGCAAATTTTGGTTCCACCGTTCTCAAGAGTCTGTTCCAATGAGCCACCCAGGAAAGAGGTGCTAGGGCGGTCCCATCCAGCAAGAATGAAGGTGAGATTGACAACTTAACATTTAGAAGTTATGTACCTACCATAACGTTCCATGTTAGTTGTCTTCTCTCGCCTTCTTTCTTAAGTCGCCTCCTTCCCCTAGCCTGGTCAGACCGAGAAGATTATTCATCCTCTATTAAGAGGTTTTACCTTTTTTCTACCTGTTCAACTCCTAGTTTCGCTAGGTTATGTGGATCCTTTCTACAGGTTTATGATGTTATTTAGTATTTTATTTCTTCCTCCTAAGTTGGAAGAAAATACTACTATTTCTTTAGCTACCAAATGAGATCTGAGTAATCTCCGCCTTGCATCATGGGATATAGGGTTGCCTCGAGCTGGTAAAATTAGCTCTCGAGCTTAGCAAGTGCAGTGGAGCCGAGGATCGGCTCCGAACCCATCCATCAAGAAAGAAGGCGAGAGAAGACAACTAACATGGAACGTTATGGTAGGTACATAACTTCTAATAATGTACTGTGCACCATCACTCACAGGTCTACATACCATGGCTGGATGTGTATCTGTGTGTCACATAGATATCCAATTCTGATTAGAGCCTCTGTGTCTTTAGCAAATAATTGTGGACACGGGTTTAGCTCATGCATGATGTGTATACACACAAGATCAGTGGTGCATGTATAACTGATGAAATACCATTGGTCCACATACCCAATGTACAGTAGTTATGGTGAGTGTAGATCATATTGTGGACATGCCAGTGTCATCCATGACATGGCATGCTAAAACACAACTGCAAATTTAAACATCACACATACCCAATGTGTGTCATATGACCTAGCCACTCAATAGCATCACAAGACATATATGTGTCATTTGTGCAAATGGTGATTGGTATGCATATTGCTTAGAGGTGCATATGTTTGCACACACACAACATTGAGGTGTATAGCAATGAAAGCTATGTGTAGTACTGTGGTTACAATAACTGGATGGGGTGTAGTACCATAAGCCATCATCATGAAGCATCATGTGGTCACTCAAGGCTACAAATGTGTCCCAAACCAGAACCTGTCATGCTGTACTGGAACTGCACAACCATGGCTACATTCACCATTTCACAACCAGTTGTTACATGGGTTTGTAAGGAGGCCAATAAGGAGCATTCCCTAACATGAATGTGTTGTGAGTTGCAGAGTGTTTCACTGCCCCATGATAGGCCTCTACCCCTCAGGTATATTATGTGTGCTGTGTGGATGACATCTGGGATACTGGAGTGTGACTTTACAGAGGGCTTGTGAATCCTTCATGTGTAGCATGTTAACATGTTCTGTGTATGACGTAGTTGTGTATGTTATGTGCATGTTGTGTATCGACTCTGCCTATCCAATGGTCACTACAGTGTAGCCACATTTGTTTGAGATGGTCTGTGTATTGCATGTGTTTGAGGTAGCTAATCACATTACTGAGATGTGCGTGGTCTCACAGCAAACATGCAAAGCATGCATTATGGGTAGGTGTGTTACATGTGTACATGGCCTACACCTTAACTATGACATGCACTTTTTATTGGCAATAATAAATGTAGAACACACTCACCAGCATCTGTCTGCTGCCTTGCTGTCACACCAGAGGGACCTACAGAGATATGAGACAGTTTGTCACTGGCGACAACTGTGGTATTGCTACTGTGGGTTTGCAATCTTACAGTAGAACAACAGTTTACATTCACAGGCCTACAGATTATGTTCCAAATGATCAGTATTGCACAACAACATGCTCCACATCTTCTAACTACACAGTACACATCTCACATATGCATGATCTACCAATAGAGGTAACAGTAGTCTACAGATATGCCATGTTACCTGCATGCTCCATGTGTTCTTGTTGGGTGGCTCCAATCTCCATCATGGTAAATGTCTGCTGCTGTTGTTGTTGGGCAGGTGCCACCAGGCTCAGGAGCAGCTCCTCCACTCTGGTGAGGGGGGATGGATGTTAACCCTACCACCTTATGCAAGCTGTTGTCTCTGTACATCAGAAGCACACTGGACATGTCTAAGTAGATCACTGCAGTGGTGGCATACCTGCTCATATGTCCGGTTATGCAGGCCTACCTCGTTTAGCCTCCAGACAACATCTTGCCACATTGCAGTACACGCCTGCTGGTCCTGGCTGGTTCTGGAGAATAGTAGGCTGTAGTGCTGAATCATACAGCTGGTAAGAATCTCATCTTCAGCACTACTGTAGCTAGAATTTCTACGGTGTGCCATGATCCCTGGAAGAGATAAAGAAAAGATATGTATGAGCAAGTCATATGGCACATTTAACATTATACAGTACAGGTATCACTGAACTGCCATATATAGCAACCTATTAGCTGACTGAGATTAAACACTTTCACTACCACTTATCAGTGCTAACCCCACAACTGCTTGAAAGTGCCTGGCATGCTCTATATAATAAACCATGTTCTGCACAGCAACAAAATAAAATCACTATATAAGACTATACAAGAGTACCTGGCACACTATATGCAACACAATGCACCACTTAGCCACAGCAGATATAGATCAAGCCATTGCATAAAGAAATATGTCATCAATCGCAATGTTTGTAAAGTCCAGTTACAGTATTACCATTATACCACACAACTTGTTGACAGCAAAGCCGTGGCCAAAATATCTGCACAATTGTGAATATAGGTGGCATACTGCTGTAGTAAACTATAAATGTTGCTAGATATGCAGTTATATGTTGTAACACACATATGACAGAGGACATGTTACAGGCATACCCACACACACATCAGACATAAATACAAGACACAAAGGTATGTCAACCCAGATAAGCTTTACATGTGTACCATACAGTACTGTGTGTCAGTACTTACAAAACCTTAAGCTTGAGGAATGTAATCTGTGATGACTACAGGGACCACACAAAACAGTGGTTCCAAGCAATGTGGACATACACTATACTTTGCTGTTTAGGCCCAGAGCTTCAAGTAGTACTACAGTACATACAGGATTTGGATTCAACATCAGTACCAATCAATAAGCATACATGTAGTGCTTTAGCCTCCAATGACACACCCCAGTTAACACCAAGGGACTACATCAGACTGTATGCCATAGTGCTTTATCTGCCTAGCAACAGCATACACAGCTTTTGCTGGGATCAAAGCAAGGACCCATAATACCATGACAGAAACAGTTTCCCACTAAGCTATCCCACAAATACACATCTTTGACATATTCACCAACACATTGACCATCACACTCAGTCAACTTTACATAGAATCTATTGCAACAAGTAGATGTGGGTGTGTATGAGCATATATGACTCTCTCTCTGTATATATATATATATATATATATATATATATATATATATATATATATATATATATACATACATATACACATCCATTGGTGTACATATACATATAGGCACATATACAGTCCACCTTTTATGGTGGGAATATCAATTATACAAAGGATGTGAGGTATACAGTAATGTAATAATATCGCACAGTCTTGTGAGAAATGCATCGAAAGTGTTCACAGCCCAGGTAGCTTTAGCAGGCCTCACTGGCTGCAACATTGCAAACTGAACAAAACACCCACAGTGTTTAACCACCACATGTCACATACCAGCACTGTATGCTGTCTTGTTTGTCACACACTAAAACCTACATACAAATATGCACATAACAACCTTCACCAACATATATATGTCCACCCTTCACAAATAATTGCAATATGTTCCTTGCTCTCTGCACATATACAGATGTTAATATATATGACACATATATATCTCTCCGTATGTGTGTGCCATACACACACAAGGTCCACACTGTTGTAAGTCCCTGGACCTCACAGCTGAACTGTTGGGCCTTGCTGCAACATGAACAGGTGTCACATGTGAACACACAGTAACATTAGAGGGGGTATATATAGCTCCAAATGCTACATTAGCATACTAGCCTGGTACAGCAGTTGCCAATGCTAAGCTACACTTTAATATGACTATCATGCATGTGTTACTCTGTCACACCCATGTTTATATAAATGTTTGCGCTAATCCACCAAACAGCCATTGGCCACACTACTGTACAGAACACAGATAACATGGATCAGGTGTTTGACATTTAATGCTGAGCTACACATTTCACAGTTATGTCTCACTGTCCACAGGTACACACTGAATTGTCCATGGCAGTAGTTAAGCAGGACATCTGTGCATAAATACGTACTGCTGCCACATATGAATGGTTCACATTATGTAGAGTGCTTTTCAAAAACATCTTCTAAATGCCAGTAAATACATATCTGTTACATACCTTTCCTTTGTATGAGTTGGTATTATTTATTTTTCTTTTTCCTTTTGCTTCTCCCTCTCTCTCTCTCTCTCTCCCTCTCTCTCTCTCTCTCCCTCTCTCTCTCTCTCTCTCTCTCCCTCTCTCTCTCTCTCTCTCTCTCTCTCTCTCTCTCTCTCTCTCTCTCTCTCTCTCTCTCTCTCTCTCTCTCTCTCTCTCTCTCTCTCTCTCCCTCTCTCTCTCTCCCTCCCTCTCTCTCCCTCTCCCTCCCCCTCCCTCTTCCTCCCCCCCCTCTCTCTCTCTCCAATAGAGTGATTGAGTTTGTTGGCAGCAATTACAGCCTGCTTTTATAGGTATTTGCACATGTGCATGTGATGGCCTCTGCACCAATTGGTGGCCACCATTTGCTAATTGCATGCAGCCTTCTGTGTGGTAATTGCAACAATCACTGTCATAGCAACCCAAGTTATAAATTGCTAACTCAGGTAAGCGTGGCCCTTTCAGCTTTCCAAGATGGGGATCATGCTTGTTTGCTGTGGACATCATTGTTTAAGGCAGAAGGTTGGTATAGTTCTTATATCTGAAGCCAGGGGTGTAGCCAGTGATTTAAATGTCGTACTCAGACCTGAATGTTGCTGCTTCCAGTACACACTTGTCAGTGTAGAATTCTACTCACCCCTCAAAATGCTAACCCAAGATACATGGGAGTATGCACTTTCTTTTCTAATTGTACAATTAACTGCCATACAAAACTAGTTATTGAGATGTATTCCTTTGGCACATGAATTGTTTGTGAACTGCTATACTGTGAATATTAATTTACTCACTTCTGAACATTTTGTGCTTTTTTAGTGTTGACATTAGCACAGGCTGCTCAAGAAAACTGGACAAATTTCAGTACTGAGTATGCCTACCTACATCCTTAGTAGACCCTGAACACACAGGTATATTCTACATTTGGCTAGGGATGCAGAAATACAGAGAGCATTATGTATTATTGTGTGAATTTTATCTTGCTGGACTTAAAGGGTTGCTGTGTACCTGTTAGTTTATCAAGGCATGTGGTCTGTCTGCGTAGCTCCCAACTGTGGACCTATGCACATGGTAGCCAGAGGTTAGCCTGTTATTCTTTGTCTGTGCACCACACCGGTCTTTTCAGCACTGGAACAATGACATTGTTACAGTTGGTTGCTACCAGTACATCGCTACATCCTTTTGTATTTCAGTGTTGTACTCCTACATAAGGATATGCTTCTGGAACTCCTTCCAAAGCTATTTGCAAGTGTGTAACAGCAGAAAAGTTGATATGCCTGTGTGTTTCTGCCTCTGCCAGGCCTGTCAAACACTCAGGTACATATTTGAACAGACTCAGGGAAAAGTAGGTAAAAGTGAGGTGCACCTTTAAAATATTAGTGCCATTAAGTTGAGACTTTGAGAGAACCAGAGCATATGGATTAATACACCTTTTCTGAAGTACAAGCAATGTCTAACTCTTACTTATTGTCATTATTCATTAAGTGTAATTCACCAACTTTCTGGCCAACGTCAGTACTTTTCAGAGGGATTCAGAGGGACACAGCTAAAATTTGTTTCAAAATCAGGAACATCCCTGCAAATTAGGCACAGTTGGGAGGTATGGCCTCTGCCCTAATCAGATATGCCAGTGTTTGTCCTGCTATGATACTGTGTGGGGGTTGTAAAGTGCTGCTGTAACATTATTTCCTGCTAGAATGGCTGCTTCTCTTTTCACAGTCATGCAATGCAATTCCACAACAACTGCTGGTAAAGATCCACAGAACAAGTTGCGTGTTATGGCATTCCTATTTTTCCTTTACAATTCACTCACTCTGATGCATATATTTATTTCAGCACCAACTTGTATATCTACCGTGGCTTAGTGGTACTTCATGCAGTGTAGTGTGTACAAGGTCCCGGGTTTGAGACTGATAGAGGTGTTTTATTTTGCTGCTGAGCAGAACAAGGGTCCTCACATACAGAGTGACTAAGGCACTTTTAAGCAGTTGTGAGCAGGTTTGTGTGGGTTTGCGCAATGCTTAGCAATGCTTAGCTAAGTGCAAACAAGTGCACACTCGGGCAAACCCGCTAACTACTGCTTAAAAGTGCTTACTCCCGCTAACCCCTGCGCTCATTTCTTTGAAAGAAAAGAAAATGGGGAGATAGAAAAGTGGTGAAAACGGGGCACAAAGAGGGAAAGACAGTAGGGAAAACAGCTCGGGATGTGCAGGACGGGTGTAGGGAAGGTCCATAGCTGCCCTTTTCTTTAACAGCGACAGCTGTGCATATGCAATAAATTTGGAGGGAAATATGAAACCTTCCACCCCTGAGAGAGGGGTGAGGACAACAAAGTATGTTGTACTGCCAATTAAATTACATTTTATGTGTCCAGCAGACATGTGTGCAAAATGGGCAGCTATGTATGGGGCGTATTTTTTTTTTTTTTGGGAGCAGATTGCCCTTTTTTTTTTTTCAGGTGAGAGTGGAATGTGGGGTAGGGGAAGTAGGTATATTTGGGGAGGTAAACAGACAAGATAAACAAGATGCATACAGGGGTGGAATATGACACATGTGGTGGGTGAACACCATTGATGGGGAAGGATGTTTGGAAATCGCAAGCCCATGAGCCCACAGATGGAAACAGTGGAACTGAGATCCCCACCCATGGGCAGTCACCACTGCACCTTCACAGCCCAGAGGGTGGCTGTGCTGGGGGCTGTGTAGGAGGGGCAGGCTCACCCATGAGTCACGCCACTCGTGCCTCAAGCTGGCATAGAGGATCAGTGACAGAACGCTCAATATCTCTACGCACCACAGCCCGGACCATTTGGAGGGTGATAGGTGGCCCTCCTCCACCCATGCTTGCACAGGGGGGGGCGAGCCCCATCCCCTGCAGCACTTCCACCCGAAGGTGGCACAGGGCCAATGGAGGAGGAGGTCCCAGGCTGGGCACCGGACCTGCTGGTGCTAGGTGCCATTGCCAGCTGAGGTGGGACAGGTGGGTCCACTGGGACCGGCCTTCCCATACGTTCTATGTTTTGGAGGATTTAATGAAAATATGGGTTAGTAACAGTCAACAGCATTCCAAATTAGTTATAACAGCATGCAGAAGTATTCCCATTAACCCAACACACCAGAGTTCCAACAGCTTAACAGCAAGCATAACACATGCATATATAGAATAACAGTGGACATTACAACAGCATGCAGGTTTAATTGATGGCAACAGGCCATCAATATTGTGGTATTTGAACAGGGCACATGCATCAAAATAAATGCAGATATTTATAAACCAATAGGACATATGTCCCAACAAATGTTTTGAGATTAGACATACCCATTGAGGTGTGGAATTGCTTTTTTTATGCACATACAGTAGGGTGGAAAAAGATAGCTCCATTAACAACTTATATATCCAATCTAGTTTACACTACATTCCTGTTAACTGCAGTTATATGTCCCCTACATTTATTATTACACTACCCAATTGTCCTTAAATTGTGAAATGGGTTTTGCTAGATCTTTATATACATGAGCTATATCTGACATACAAACTGTCCGGGATGCAGATGTTACTGCTACATATTTTGTGAGTTGCTCAGACACACTAATGCTGAGATGGTACACTGACAGCTCTACTTTCCTATAATTATCTAGATATGTTCAGGTGAAATTATCAGTTATATGTTAACAGCTCCCTACATTTCTGTCAGCACACTGACATTTCTGGGGAACACAATACCAAGCTACTCATGTGCCAGATTAACCTGTACATACTGGGCATGAACCAACAGTTGAGGACTGTAAATATGCTTAAAAGCTACAGGCACTCCCTTCATCCACTTTATATGGGCCTACCCAAGTGTGGGTTAACAGCGCTTAATACAACAGTACTATTTCTATAATGCAAGAGTACAACAACATATCAAAGAAAATGACACAGACACACTCCAGGAAATATACCTTTATTAAAGACTTAAAACACTTTTCTAGAGGCTCTCTCATTTATTTTATATAATAGTACATGCAGAATGATTACTAACCTGCCTGGTAGCGCAGCATTAGCAGCCTATCTGCAGAGGCTTGCTGGTTCGCAGCGCGGACACCTGCAGCTGTGAAGTAAATGAAGTGATATTGAGACATACCTATCCATAGTATAGACTAGAATAGCAATTCTTACATACTTAATTCCATGGCTACTTACTCAGTAGTGAGGCATTTTCCATCCCACGGGCCTCCTGGATCCACTGGTCCAGTTGCTTCTTCTTGCGTCTCTTCAGGTCTGTGTGGTGGTGTCTGACCTGCTCACCCATCCGAGGGACGCCTGTGGCACTGGTAAGTTCATGAGCTAGACGGTTTCAGGCTTCCGCTTTGTATTGGGTGCCCTGGTACTGGCCCCGCAGGAGTCTGTCCTCATGATTATGGAGAAGGAGCCAAACCATTACTTTTGACTCCTCAATGCCCCAACGTTGCGCTCGAAATCGAGACTCCTCTCCAGCACCAGCGATGCTGCCTGCAGATGGGAACTTCAACCAGTTATTGCAAGTATTCCCACCTATGGAGCTTAAATATGCCTCATTTACTGCACTTATTTGTGATTGGCCAGTTTTGAAAAAACTCTGCTAAAGGCACACCTGCTTAGCAATGGGTAAACTTCCACTGATATGTATGTGTGTGTTGAAAGTCCATGGTTGTGAAATGCTGTCATGGCTTAGTGTTTCAGTACTGTGATTATGGTGCACAGTATCCTGGGTTCGAGCCATGTTATTGCTTTTTATTTTACTACTGGCCAGACCGGCTAGGAGGTGTGGCTGCGTTTAGCGGACCTTGCTCAACTTTGCCCAACGTTGCTCTACATTGCTCTATGGTGCTGTACGTTGCTCAACGTTGCCCGGCGTTGTGCTGGATAGCTCGGTGCGCAGCTACGTGCAAACATGTTCTGTTTGCGCTAGTTTCCACAATGTGCAGCTCCGTGCAAAGCCATTGCACTACTTAACGCAGTGCTCAGCTACAAGCAATTACATTTAAATATGCTTAACAATGGTAAACTTTGCTTAGCAGTGCTTCACATTGCTTAAGCTACGTTACTTATGCATCCATCAGTATGCATAACCATTTCATCTTCATATATATATCTATATATATATATATATATATCTATATATATATATATATATATATATATATCTATATATATATATATATCTATATATATATATATATATATATATATATATATATATATATATATATATATATATATATAAAATTCGTTCACTACTACATAGGCCATTTCAATGCTTTTTACAAAAATTTAAATGATAAATGTGAGGAATTATTTTTATATACAGATTTCCAGCAGAAAATAGAGGGGGGAGTGGTGGGACTCAACCCGGTAATGCCTCCTCTTTGTGCGAAGGCTCTACCACTACGCTATCGCTACTTCACTTAATTTGCATATATGTTTCTTATTATCCTCTTCGGTGTCTAAACTGCTAACTGTAGCAAACCCGCGCAAATACGGGCAGCTATATCGGAAATAATAAAAAAAAAAATAATTTTTACATTTTATAATTGTACAGGGGTTTAGCTACAAAATATAATACACAGCTTCAAGGAACTGAATTCACTGAACGGAACCAATACAAATTTGATTAGATGAAGCAAGTACTAGTTTAATTAAATGAAATGCTTTTCGTCGCCTTCATAAGGCAACTTCCTCAGATAATACACATCCACAAAACACTCTTTAATTAATAAAATACTGGTCACATGACTACGTCTAGCCAGTACATTGGTGCTACAGGCGACCAAATATTTTGTTACAAAAATAATCTTTAAAAGCTCATAAAACAAGTATAGGCTCTATTGTTATACTTTAAATTAAATAATAATTCCACCTCTGTTCAAAAAATATATTAATTTGAAACAAAAATTAATTTAAAACAAAAATTAAGAAGTGAACTAAAATATGATTAATACTTATGTATACAAAAATATATATAAGTTAAAAACCTCTTCTGTTATAACAGTGTATCTAAAATGTACATCGAAAGTAAAACATATAAATAGTTTACAGATTTATCTTCTGTCTAGGCTTTTTAGTTTCAACAAACAAGTTATGTTACAGTGGTCGTTTAAACCAGGTGAGACAAAAGCATTTGTTCTGATTTGCCATGATAACTCTCTATTATCTAAAAGCAAGCTATAAGGACCACCTCGAATACTAGATTGAATAAAATCAATAACTTTAAAAGTGAATTTATGTCCTGGATATCTCATATTATGCCTAGCAAGAGCGTTGTCATTTTTACCTGTATTGATGGCATAAATATGTTCATAAATTCGCTCTTTAATTTTTTGCTCTGTTTTTCCAATGTAAAAAGCCTTACATAAGGAGCACAGAGCGACATATAACACCATTTTAGAATTACAGTTTGCATTATGTTTAAGTTGGTATTTTGTGTCATTAATATTGACAACTCTGCCTGTGGAAATATGCTTACACATGTTACAAGCTCCACAGGTAGACATGCCTGTAAGATTGAAGGGTCTCCTATCACCAGGGGATTCCAATAAAGTCTTTAAACTTCTACCTTTTCTAAAAACTATTTTTGGAAAATCTTCGAAGATTTCCATAAATGTTTTATCTAATCTAAGTAGTCCCCAGTTCTTATATATTATAGTTCTGACTGTTGTACTGTCAGCACTAAATTGAGTTATAAAACTACATTCAAATCTATTGACTTGAGGTGTATTAGAAGTTCTATCAAGATTAAATGTATCACTGTTGGGACTATAAAATCTGTGTTCATAGTTATCAAGGCTTTCATGTTTGTTGAGAATAGGTTTAATGAGACCTTTAAGTCTTTTCTGGTGTACTTCATGTATTAATGTTTCTATCAACAAGCTAGGATAACCCCTCTGCTCGAACAACCCTGCAAGGAAGTTACATTCATCTAAAAAGTCATGGTTGTTAGACACCATTCTAGCTGCTCTGATAAGTTGGCCCTTAACAATAGACCTTTTTTGTGCTATAGGATGTGAACTTGTATAGTGTAAAAATGCGTTACAGTATGTGTCCTTTCTGTATATTTTTGAGATGTATTTACTGTTAGTAACATCTTTAAATAACCAGATGTCAAGGTATTCTATACAAGAGGTCTGGAAGTTGGAAGTAAATTTAAGAAATCAAGTGGAACTGTTGAAGTATTCAAGTAAAGAATAAGCTTGGTCTAAATTGCCTTTAAACAAAATAAAAATGTCGTCCAAGAATCGGGTGTAAAACTTAATACTTGGCATATAAGTGGTATTGTTGAAGACGTAATTTTTCTCCCAATAAACCATCACGGTGTTAGCGAAGCTAGCACCACAGGGGGAGCCCATGGCCACCCCCTATTTTTGTAAAAATAAGTTATTTGGAAAGAAAAATAGTTGTTAGTTAAAATAATGTCCAATAATATTTCCATTAAATTAATTTCTTGGCTAGCAGCTCTTTTATCATATAAAAATAAACTAACCCATTCCATACCTTCCAAGTGAGGAATTGATGTGTATAACTCTTTCACATCTATAGTCAAGAAGTTGTTATGAACATCAAACTGTAACTCATTAATGTTGTGTAAGGACGCCCAAGAGTCTTTACAGACTTGGGTTTCACTCGACAAATATTTTTTCAAAATGCTATCTACAACCTTAGCATAGGGATATGTGATTGACCCTCGTCCATCAATTAGTGGTCTAAAAGGTGGGTTTGTTAAACTTTTGTGAATTTTTGGGACTGCAAATAAAATCGAGATTCGCAGCCATAGTGTGGTCATATAATTATATATATTCATGTCGATTTTTGCTTCTATAAACAAATCGTTTATATAGCCTTTTATACGTTGATAAGCAGTGTTGACTTTGTTAATTGAAGCTTTGTCATATGTTTCACAGTCAAGCAATTTATGTACTCTAGTACTATAGTCACTAGTATCAAATACAGCTAAACCTCCCCCCTTGTCTGGTTTGATTGATCTCACATGTAAAGATTTAAACAACTTAAAAGCTGCATCCTCATCGTGTGTAGTGTTAGATGTACAAAACTTGTTTCTAAATAACTCAATAGAGTTATGGAAAAACCTTAAGTCTAATTCAGTGATATTTTCGAACATGTTTAACAATGAGTGAAGTGGGGGGTTGTATGTACTAGATACAAGAAAGGAAGAATCAAAATGTTCAGAGTTTCCAAACAAAACTTGCAAATTGAGTTTTCTTACGAAAAGTTTGAGGTCTTTTACTGTTTGAACCAAGTCAAGTCGACGACTGGGTACAAAAGTATTTCTCTTGGCTAGAAGTTCCACTAAAGCTGGATCGATTTCAATAGATGAATAGTTGTAAATATGGAAATCGCCTGCTTTGTTCTTTATAATGGTAACTTCTTGTTGCAATGGTCGTGTTACCTCCTCCGTTTGTTGTTCCTCCGTTGTTGGTTTTTTTGAAAATGGTTGTTGGGTTTTTTCGAAGAAGTACCAGAATTTATTGCCTTGGGAAAATTTACAGTATTTTTATTGCCATTGCTGTTGTTAGAAAGGTTAGTCGCCCCTTGATTTTGATTGCCTTCTCTATTTGCAGAACAAAGTTGTTCACTTCGTCTCACCTGGTTAGATTCAGAGGCAGGACATTCCCCTATTGTAGACATAGTGGGATTATGGTTGTTCACGACTGTTCTTTGATTGTCGTGAACATTATTTTTATTGTGGCCAGTAGTAGAATAAATAGTGGCAAGACCAACTTGTGAACTAGGTGGCTTAGGATAAGCTGCACAGTTTTCGTATGCCAAACGATCTCTGTTAATATTTTTGATTTTATTAAGTTTCACTCTATCTAAAAGTTGGTCTATACTGGCAAAAGTTCTCTCATATTCAAATTTATGTACAGGGGTTTAGAATATGGGGGAGTGTAGTGTTGGGTATGTACACATTTGAGTGGAATTGCTCATGTAAGTAGACATTTCCCGAGTGTCAGACTTGCAGGGGCATGGATTTTTGGACTGCTCGGCAGTCCGACACACCCCCTGCACTCGTGCATGATCCGTGTTAGCCTTAGAGTTGAGGCAGCGCGCCCTCATTAATATGCATGGCGCACTGCCGTCTTACTCTTAGACTGGCTCTTCCATGTAAGACTAATCTAGTCTTACATGGAGGATTAGTGAATCCTGGGGTATGTGTTTACAGAAGCTGACAAGGGTGGCAATTGGGTAATCATGAATGAGGCTCAATATAAAGAAATGATGTATGCTTTATTTAATGATAATGCTGTTTACAGGAGACTTTTGGTGGAACCCAGTTTAATAATACAACGGGGAATTATTGGAAATTCTGGAGAGAGCAGAAAGACTGGGTTTCTTAAATGTTTTTGATGTTAATAAGCTTCATATAAAATACCCTAGGGATGCTATGTTTAAAACTATTCCCAAGATACATAAAGATATTCAAAAAACACCAGGGAGGCCAATAGTTTCGGGGAAAGGAGCTTTCCTTGAAAATGTAGGGATATTTTTGGATTTTTATTTAAAGAATAATATAAATAAGGTGAATTCTTACATTAAAAATGGAAAGATGTTGGCTGAATTGTTGATGGGTAAGGAGTGGTCCGAAGAGTTATATTGGGCCACGGTAGATGTGAAATCTCTATATACGAGCATAAAACATGAATGAGGTTTGAGACCCATTAGCATCGTGTTGGGTGAAGGTCCAAGAACAGATTTGTTTGATTCGTCTACTTGAGTTTTCATTAATGCATAATTGTGTTGCGTTTGATCGAAATTATTATTTGCAGTTGGAAGGGACTGCAATGGGAGCTGCGTGTGCTCCCGTATATGCAGTACTATTCATGGATTATTTTGAAAAAAATGAAACTGTACTACATGCTGTTTTATAAGAACAAGGTGGTATTTTTTAAGAGATATACTGATGATCTCATATTCTTTGTAGTGGAGACAGAAGAGTTTGGAAACTTCATTAACATGTTGCAGGATAATCGTTTTGGTTTAGAATTCACATATAGGACAAGCAAAGAGGCAATACATTATTTGGACTTGGAGTTCATTGTGGATGACAATTGTAGGGTGTCTCATAGACCTTATATTAAGGAAACGGCTGTGAACAATTTTCTGACAGCAGACAGTATGCACCCCCCTCACCTTTTGGCATCTTTGCCATATTGTGAGTTTTTAAGGATAGCAAAATAATACATCAGACAAGGATGAACTGTTGAAAGAGTTCAGCAGAGTAAAAAACAGATTACATGCAAGAGGCTATGAGGAAGATGTCATAATGGCTGCAGAAAGCAAGGTCAGCAGAAAGCTAGGCCTAACATGGAGTACAAGGGAGGGAGTGAAATGTATTAGATGGCATCCGGCCAATCCGAATAATAAGATGGATGGGCAAAATCCTCTTTTCTTTGTCACTAAATATTCTCCCTTTTCAGATAAACTAAAGGAGTTAGTGTGCAGACATTGGCCAATAGCCTTAAAAGATGAAAGGTATGGGACATTTTCCCGGAAAGGATAGTGTTTTTTTCATGGGAGATCTAGAAATTTAAAAGAGCTCTTATCATATGGTAAAGTGTTTAGAGTAGAAAATATTAGGGGAGGTTTTCTGTGCAGAAATTGTATAGTCTGTGAGAAAATTAAAAAGTTGGATGGGGTTAATATTAATGGCAAAGTCTATAAAGCCAGTGAAGTATATACATGTGAATCTAGTGGAATTTTCTATATCATAGGTCGTGGGTGCCCGCAGATAAAATGGTATACTGGACAGACTAAAAGAGCTGTCAAGAAAAGAATCATGGAACATCGAGTGATATAAGAATGAATAGGTTAGAAAATCCGGTAGCTACACATTTTATACAGGTACATAGTAGCTCAGCAGAAACTTTCTTTTTCAGTGTGTTGACAAAACCCAAATCTCATGACAGGGAGGTGGGCACCAGCAAGTTGCTACTGTTGGAGTCCAAGTGTATAATAAACTTTAGGACATTATATCCTAAAGGTTTAAATATGGAATTAGATACCAATAATTACAATAAGTAAACTGATATTGTTAGTTGTATGGTTGAAAATCTCACATTTTATTAATGGGAATGGAATGATGTTGTTGTTGTTGTTGTCTCATTTTAACATCAGAAATAGGTGGGATTCATCTCAGTAATTTTAAAATTATGTATAAAATATGTAATGCATAGTAAATACATGGTCAATGTATAATGTGTGATGGGCACTTTAAATCACTGATTGGGCATAGAAGCTCAGCTAATTGAATGTATTAAGTATGATGTATATAAGAAAGCTGCTTGATGTAACAATTTATTCTTTGAAGGTGCAAGCCGAGGTAACAAACACATCAGTAAAAACTTTTTTTCTATTCTGATGTTTTGTGTGTTTCATGGACTATTTGGCGGTGTTTGTGTGTTTTGATGCCCTTTTAATTTGCCACACTTTTCTTCGGCTGTAATATTTCCCTCTGCATGATTATAGACTTGTGGGTAGTGATTTTTACTTTTTACATCAATAGCAAAATGTTTTACCTTTTGTCAGGATTTGCCTGTATTTCAGTTTTGTCTGTTACACTAGCCTGTGCTTCAAGTTTCCATATGTGGTGCTTATCTGTCTGTCTATAGTCATCATACCTGAAGCAATTTCAAATGCCATTGGAAACCTTAAATTAAATTCAGAAAACATGTTATCCTGATAATGCCACTCACAACTGTATCTGGTAAGTACTTCACACACACTCATTCATTTATTTATTTGTCCTTTGTTGACTGGGTTAGTCCCACCAGGCTAGTAGCCTCTTTTCAGGGGAGAGACACAGCGGCATTTATACTATTAGAGGGAAATTGGCCAGGACACTGGAGAACTTAACTTACTCTTTGGAGGGGAAGTGAAGCACTCTCTGGAGATGCTAGGTGGTGCTGTAGGAGTGTTATTGCATTTCCAGGAATTCAAATATAGTGGAGGGTGCAGCAGAGATGGAGAGATGAGCAGGACAAAACATACTAAAGGAAGGAGAAGGAGATAAAATAACTGTTACAGAGTATGAAACTGGAGAACTGGAGACACAAGTGCTGGTAGATCTGATGAATTAGACAAAGCCAAAAAGGAAGGCAAGGAAGCATGATGGAGTGACACTGTGGAGAGAGTATGACAGGAGGAAGAAACTGAGTGATTGAAAACAGATAGTTACAAAGCAATTGGCAGGAGACTTGAGGGAAGGAAATAAAAATAAGATCTGGAAGTAAAACAGTTAAAAAAGAGAAATGATAACATAAGAATTTTAGCATTAAATCTAAATAGCATCATAAATGATATAAAGATGTTTGGCTGTGGTGGTGGAATGGTGTAAAAATAAACATGGATGTTTTTGCTTGCTAGATACCAGCTGTAACAAAGAAGAAAAAGGAAAATAAAATAGGCAGCATGGGGAACAAACTGGTTGGTAAGAAATGAGACATGCTCTGGAATAGAAATTCTTATGAAAAATGAAGAAATAAGAATTTTAGAAATATCAATAGTAGTACCAGGAAGAATAGTGATATATCACATGAGAATGAAACAAATGTGCATAAGATTAATAGTGATTTACATCTAAAGTAATATAGCAAGGAGAAAATAGCTGTATGAAGAAATAATAATAAATATATATATATATATATATATATATATGTGTGTGTGTGTGTGTGTGTGTGTGTGTATGTGTGTGTGTTAGTAGATATGTAAATGGTGATTGTAAGAGGTTTTAACTGTAACATGAAGACAGTAAAGGGAAAAATAATGCAGAACATTATGATATTAAGGGCATTGATACAATGTGGATATTTAAAAGTAGGAAAGAACAAAGAATGGACATATAAAAGGGAATTTTGAAGACTAACTTGCTTACACAGTTTACTCTAAAGACATGAAAGAAGTAGGAGACGTGCAGATGGAAGAATTTTCAGATAATTGAGCACTATGGGCTATAACAGCGGAATACAGAGAAATGGAAACTGGATTAAAAGATTAACTGCAAAGTTTTGGAAACTGGATTAAAAGATTAACTGCAAAGTTTTAAAAAGGGGGATGAAGAAATGATAAGAGACAGTGAGAAATATTATGGAGAGATCATATGACAATGAGACCATATAAAAACTAGGCACAGTAGTGGATAATATATAAGCAGAAGTAGAAAATATATTTAGAAGTGGAAAGAACAACAAAAAAGTAAAATATTAAGAAATGTTACAGCATTAAGAGAAAGAGCTAGAACAAAGAAGTGCAAAAAATAAAGGAAGTAGAAAGACAGATTTATAAAAATAATAAAACAAAATAAAAATAATGTTATATAGACATTTTTTTCTGAAAGGAAAGAAAGAGTAGGTTTGATATTATTTTGGAAAAGAAGTAAAATTGAGAGAAGGATGGATGGGTGGCTACCTTAAATGGCAGAGGAGATATAAAATACAAAGAAGATGTTACGGAGATGGTAGAGAACTTTGTAGGGAAAATGTATGAAAAAGAGGAAATGTATGGGTAAGAAATGGAAAATTACAAAATGTCTGAAAAGTCGAGGATGTTTTTTAGAAGAGTAGAAAATACAGAGAGGGTAATAAAAGAAGGAATGAATGAATCAGCACCAGGACTGGATGGTATAAGCTATGATTATTATAAGGAAATCATGATGCAAGAGAAGGCTTTTTTTAAATGTTGAATGCATGGATGAAGGAAGGTGCAGTGGAGGAAGACATTTTATGGAGTGATAAAAGTTATCTACAAAAAGGATGAAAGAAAAATATAAAAATGGAAGCTTATAACGTTAGGGTATACTGACTATAATATACTTATGAAAATGCTAAAAAAAGGATGGAGAAAGTAATTATGTCGTAATTTCTAAGAAATATTACTTCACTGGACTGCAGTCTTTTCTTTCAGACCACGGTGAAATGACCTACCAGATAAGTTCTTTACCATTTTCATTTCTATTCAGGAAAGCCATGTTTCTCTGACAAAGAAGAATCTGATGAAAAAATGCAAAATGATTCCCTCTGACCTGTCCATCTATCCTTCAGGTCAATGTTAAAAGCCAACTGAAGTATCACAGATTCATATTGTAAGATGACCAAATCTAGCCTATGATATAACATAAAAAAATCTTTACAAGTGATTGTATATAATTTACAGTTTCTTTCTTGAAAATCTGTCCTTGCACTCAAACCCCACATTTTTGTTCTGTTATTAATATAGCACTTTGTACTTGCAGACCCCCATAGACACCCAGACAGCAAAGCATACCACAAGTGTGCATGTGCGCACACACACACACACACACACACACACACACACACACACACACACACACTGCATTTACTGGTTTATTGTCACTGATGATGACACCTTATGCAGTGATTTTTCTGGTCTCACCAAACTTACTTCCCTTTCTGATGTTGCTTTGTTTTATTTTTACATTTGCTAATTGCTGCAGACCCTTTTTTCATGAATTACCTGGGCCTTTTTGGCTAAAGAAAAAGATATATAGTTTATTTAAATTCTGCTTAAATATTGTAAGTTGCCTTTATAGCGACCTGCTTGATGATACATTTTTTGTACTTTCATGCTTTCTCCATGTTTTAGTCAAAAGTTATCTGTTTGCATTTTTTGTTTGTTCTGGCACCTTAGGCTTATATCTTAATTTGCAGTTGTGGGAGGACTGCATATTGCTGCAAGATTTTAGAATCAGTCACACATTATACCCATATATCTCCATACATAGAACTACTTGTAAAAGCTAGCTGCTTGTATTGTGTTCCCTGTCTGGGGCTTCAGTATTGTAGTTTCATTCGCAGTTGTGGCAAAACTGTGAACTACCTCCAGATTTGAGCCTCATTTATTCATCTACTACTGCATTTTTCACAAAGGTAGAATTACTTGAAAAAGCTATCTGTTTGCATTTTGAACCCTTTCTGCCATCACAGACTTTTTTATTTGTTTATGGCAGAATTATGAACTGCTGCCAGATATGAGCCTTGTTTAGTCAGTTATTACTGCATGTTTCCCAAAACCTCATTACCGGTACATTTCTGCATATTCTGGTACCTTAGTCTGTGGTTGGAATGCAATAGTGGCAGTGTTGTGAATTATGCTTAAGAAATGGTGCTGCAGTACTTTTACAGCTGCTTATATTCCAGTTTTGCTGTTTGAGTCTTATATTCTACTTATCGTTTATCTGGTTAAAGTTGCATTCCAGTGTCTTTCTGTTTACTTTACAACTGGGTTTACCATGTTCTTTCTTTATGTCTGCCCCAGCCCTCACTTGAGACATTAAGTTAAAGCTTCTGCAATTCTAACCTACCTGGGTTTATTGACCTGTAGCCAGTCATAGGACTAGAGCTCCAATACTGGCTTTAATTGATTAGATACCTCTCTAGTTTGTCTACGTCTTGCAGCTTGAATTTTCCCCCAACTTCCCACACTTTTTCTGTTGCTGTTTTAAAAATTGGGAAATTGGCTTCTGCCCCTTATGGTAATCTGACTTCAAAAATCCCTCCCTTCCTCCTCTCTTTCATCGCTATTGTCTGTTATGTAAGCTAATTAAGTACCTTTTCCGCTAATTGCTT
Organism: Protopterus annectens; assembly: GCF_019279795.1. NCBI lineage: Eukaryota > Metazoa > Chordata > Ceratodontiformes > Protopteridae > Protopterus > Protopterus annectens. The sequence continues at coordinate 819,675,306 of NC_056730.1, forward strand.
TTCATATACCCATAATAATGAGTGATCACCAGTGCTGCTCTTGAGTAAACCTGTCTTACTACAAATTGTCTAATTCTCATTTTGCCAGAGCTCCCATCTGCTCGGTGCCATCACTACACTCTGAGAGGGTCGTGAATTAATCCTGTTCCATCTTTGGCAGATGAGAGATATATTTTATTTATTTTTTTTGTACTTCAGTTAACTATTTAGAATGCTGTTTCTTTCTTTCTTGATTTTGCACTTTAAAACATTGGAAAGGTCCTTAATACTTGAAATCACCTTGTCCAGGTAGTTTAAGTTGATTTGTGCTAGCATTACATTCTCAAGCAATATTTTTTGGTGTTTTACATTAAGATGACTGGGATATTCCATCTAGTGGCAATAGGTGGTGGCCTGGTCTATCTGAGTTGGGAAACACATAAGAAAGCTGTAAGTGTAGTTATTTTATAGGCCAGAGGGTTTAGAAGCCATTTACCTGTGTTTTATGTGCCTGTGTAAGTTTGGCACATTTACGTGCCCTCTGCTGTTTGTGCAGCAGTGGTTAGTAGTGTCCTGTATAGATACAAATAGCTAGAAACCAAATTTTCCCTATTAATTCACCTCTGAAACTGTACCACTAAGTCAGTAAGTGTAGAGCAGCTAGTTTACATATAGAGTAGTTGAGACATCTAGTTTGCATGTTGAGGAGCACTCCACCTTAAAATTATTGTTATATAGTCCAGTCTAGTCTCAAACAGCATCCTTGGTAAACCCACTGCTAACCCCTTGTGCACCACACACTAGTAGAACCCTCAATAAAGGACCTAGTGTAATGAATATGCACTTTCCCAGTTTCTTCACAGTCAATTTGGTGGATATTGAGGCAGTATAACAACTGTCTAGTGTTTACTGACAAGCATTTGATCCTCAAAGAAACAAATATAGCGTGCAAGAGATATATATATACACAATATCTCTGGAGGCAAAACTCTCTCATTTAAACACGCACAATAACAATCTGGTTGCCAGAGGCACACACGTTGTATCCATTATACATAGTACACATCCCACATATAGACCTACTTATTCTGAGGCACTCAACGGCAATCTTCCCAAACTCCAAATATGACCCAGACATTCCACCTGCAAAAACTATTCTCACAAAACCTGAAAGCATTTTACAGATATTAACACCTAACACTGCACATACAGCCACACCCAGTGGAGCCTCAGCTACTAAGCCCATATGGCAAGCCAGTATACTACCCAGGACTTTATTCATAGGGGACTCCATTGTACAACATACTGATGTCCCACTCAACAGGCTGAACAAGGAAAAAATAATGATCAGTTGCCTATCAGGGCCAGGATCCACTAAGTTATACATTCACTCAAATCATTGAACCACTGGCACCAGTAGGAATCACTTGTAGTCCATGTAGGTGTAAATGTATATTAAGAGAGACATTATGGAGCTCTTGGACTGTGTGTCACAGACTGGTATGTGCCTAGCACTGAGCAGCATTCCACCTTCACCAAGGATGATGCTACAATATGAACAGAAGATGATCTACTTTAATAGCTGGCTTAGTTTTTGGTGTCATTCTAGGGAAATACAAATGTTGTCAGTGTGGGAAGACATGGTTAACAAATTGATTGCAATGCTTTGCCAAGGATGGTCTGCATCTGTCCCCTCTTAGGCTTTCCAGTATTGGCTGAAACATTGCCTCCCCCCACAGTGCCTATTTTAGGCAATCCCAAATTGACAAACCTTCCTACATAGCAAAAATCTACTTAAGGATGTCAAAAGGTTTTATTGTTTAATAACACGAGTCCAAACAAAAAGCTGCACTCCCTCCAAGCTTTCCTCACCTTCCAGAATGCGGACATCTATGCAGTTACTGAGACATGGTTTACAACCACAGAAAGTACCCTGGCACTGGAAGGCTTTAGTACCTTCCACATATTTAGACAGGCAACTGCACAGACAGACTAAAAAGTTGATGTGTCTTGATCTACATTGATAACAAACATACCTCTAGGTTAGTTAAACAGGATGATGCATTGTAGGTCCCAGAGCATACCTCTAGGTTGATTAAACATGATGACACACACTGGAGTACCTCTACATCCAGATTACCACAGAAAAAGTCCTATGCCATACCCTAGCAAGCTATAGGTCACTCTCTGTGTCCCATGAAACCCATAGCTCACACTTAGACCTACTTGAGACACTCATTGTCAACTAAATATCATTATCATGGGGGGGGGGGCTATAATTAACCCTCTGTGAAATGGGAAATGTACATGATCCCGAATTTGCAGGCACAGAGATTTATAGACTTCATAAACACAAACACCATGGAATAGTTAGTGTATATACCTATACTAGAGGTACAAACATATTAGACCTGGTACTTACAAATATAGGAGAAAACTGTACTCATCCCAGTATTGTGTCATGTCTGGTAAGATCAGACCACAAAGCAGTCTCCTTTGAAATAAGAATCATTTCTATATCCCCAGAAAACCCTCTAACAGTTAGGAACTACTCCAGCCGAACTACCTTTTATTAAGTGACAACCTGTCAAAATTTCAACCCCCTTCAAACCCAGACAACACAGCAGCCTTTGTGGAATTATTCACAGATCCTCTGTACAACCATGTCAGTGACTGCATAGACGGAGCTGTGCCTTCTAGAATTAAAGCCCAAAACAAACTCAGAAAACATTCAACCAGTAGAGAGACTGGCCTTCTGTGATATTGGAAAAAGATAAGTGTTTATTGTCAATTCTGTTTTACTAAATATCTCTGTAATCTGTACAATTGGTTTTTGAAATCGGTTCAACTGTTTTTAGTCTCCTTTTTGTTGTCTGATAGAGCTGAAAATCTGTTACTGATTGTTACCTTTTCAGCTTGCAGTGAAATCTTTTGTCTGGAGAGAGCTAGCTGTTTTTCTTTGTGGCAGATAGTAATCAGTCTAGTTTAATCTAGCTAAAAGCATTCATGTAAAACTGTTATTTTTGATTGGATTCTTGGGCTGGTTTCTGTTTCTTTGCCTTTAATAGCCAGTGTTAAAAAACGGTTAGACTTGTTTGCTCAAGCCTTTCAAAGCAGCAGAGAGACTGGCCTTCTGTGATATTGGAAAAAGATAAGTGTTTATTTTCAATTCTGTTTTACTACATATCTCTGTAATCTGTACAACTGTTATTTTCAATTGGTGCATCTGTTTTTAGTCTCCTTTTTGTTATCTGATAGAGCTGAATATCTGTTATTGTTTGTGACCCTTTTAGCTTTTAATGAAATTTTTTGTCTGTAGAGGGCTAGTTGTTTTTCTTTGTGGCAGAAAGTAATCAATTTAGTTTAATCAAGCTAAAATCATTCCTGCAAAACTGTTATTTTTGATTGGATAATTGGGCTGGTTTCTGTTTCTTTGCCTTTAATAGCCAGTGTTTTAAACTAGTTAGACTTGTTTGCTCAAACCTTTCAAAGCTGCAGAGAGAGACTGGCCTTCTTTGATATCGGAAATAGATAAGTGTTTATTTTCAAGTCTGTTTTACTACATATCTCTGTAGTCTGTGCAGCTGTTTTTTTTTCAGTTGGTGCAACTGATTTTAGGCTCCTTTTTGTTGTCTGATAGAGCTGAATATCTGTTACGGTTTGTGACCATTTCAACTTGTAGTGAAATCTTTTGTCTGGAGAGGGCTAGCTGTTTTTCTTTGTGGCAGAAAGTAATCAGTCTAGTTTAATCTAGCTAAACATATTCCGGCAAAACTGTTATTTTTGATTGGATAATCAGGCTGGTTTCTGTTTCTTTCCATTTAATAGCCAGTGTTTTAAACTAGTTAAACTTGTTTGCTCAAGCCTTTCAAAGCTGCAGGGAGACTGGCCTTCTGCGATATTGGAAAAAGATAGGTGTTTATTTTCAATTTTGTTTTACTACATAACTCTGTAATCTGTACTACTGTTTTTTTCAATCGGTACAATGGTTTTTAGTCTCCTTTTTGTTATCTGATACAGCTGAATATCTGTTACGGTTTGTGACTCTTTCAGCTTGTAGTGAAATTGTTTGTCTGGACAGGGCTAGCTGTTTTTCTTTGCGGCATAAAGTAATCAGTCTACTTTACTCCATCTAAAAGCATTCCTGCAAAACTGTTATTTTTGATTGGATAATTGGGCTGGTTTCTGTTTCTCTACCTTTAATAGACAGTGTTTTAAAACAGTTAGACTTGTTTGTTGAAGCTTTTCAACGCTGCAGAGAGACTGGCCTTCTGTGATATTGGAAAAATATAAGTATTTATTTTCAATTCTGTTTTACTACATATTTTTGTAATCCATACAACTGTATTTTTCCAATCGGTGCAACTGTTTTTAATCTCCTTTTTGTTATCTTATAGAGCTGAATATCTGTTACTATTTCTGACCATTTCAGCTTGCAGTGAAATATTTTGTCTGGAGAGGGCTAGCTGTTTTTCTTTGTGGCAGAAAGTAATCAGTCTAGTTTAATCTAGCTAAAAGCATTCCTGCAAATCTGTTATTTTTGATTGGATGATTGGGCTAGTTTCTGTTTCTCTGCCTTTAATAGCCAGATTTTTAAACCAGATAGACTTGTTTTCTCAAGCTTTTCAAAGCTGCAGAAAGACTGGCCTTTGATATTGGAAAAAGATGTGTTTATTTTCAATTCTGTTTTACTAAATATCTCTGTAATCTGTACAACTGTTTTTTTTTCAGTCAGTGCAACTGTTTTTAGTCTCCTTTTTGTTATCTGATAGAGCTGAATATCTGTTACTGTTTGTGACCCTTTCAGCTTGCAGTGAAATCTTTTGTCTGGAGAGGGCTAGCTGTTTTTTTTTGGCAGAAAGTAATCAGTGTAGTGTAATCTAGCTAAAAGCATTCCTGCAAAACTGTTATTTTTGATTGGATAAATGGTCTGGTTTCTGTTTCTCTGACTTTAATAGCCAGTGTTTTGAATGAGTTAGACTTGTTTGCTGAAGCTTTTTAAAGCTGCAGAGAGACTGGCCTTCTGTAACATTGGAAAAAGATAATTGTTTATCTTCAATTCTGTTTTACTACATATCTCTGTAATCTGTACAACTGTTTTTTTTTTCAGTCTGTGCAATTGTTTTTAGGCTCCTTTTTTGGTGCCTGATAGAGTTGATTATCTGTTACTGTTCATAGGTTCATAGGTTTATACTAGGCTATCTGCCCGAGGGCATTTACAAGCCTAGCCCATAGTTTTGTGGCTTACGCCACCCCTTTAGTATGGGGAACTATACCCATTATTTTGCTGTGCCTCTGTCGAGCAGTGACACTGAGGTAATCCCTGGGGTATATCTGCGATCTCCCATCCATTGGTCAAGATTTCTCTTGAACAAGGCCAGCGAGGTGCTCTGCCTCACATATACCAGGATTTTGTTCCACAGCATAGGGAGTCTTTGGGTGATGAATCTATCCCTCCAGCACGTCCTATTAATAGCCATGTCGAGGTTTAAGTCTCCCGCCCTTGTGGCTCTGATGGATCTAGATTTATTGAGGTGAAGCATATTCATCAAATCTGGTTTTGACATGGCCTTGTATGTCAGGCACAGGTCACCTCTGAGCAAGCGGTGGCGACTGAATAGAGCTGAAGTTCTTTCAGTCGGGCAGCATAGGACAGATTTTTGAGACCCTTTATCCTTTTGGTGAGGAACTTTTGTGGCCTCTCCAGCTGCTGCAAGTGACGGGTCAGATACATTCCGAATGGGGCATTGTACTCAATCATTGGTCTGATGAGTGATGAGTACAGGGAAACTATGACCTCCCTTGATCTAGATGTGAATCCCTTCATGATAAGGTGGGCAATGTAGAAGGTCTTCCTAACTACTTTAGCTACATGGGTGTCGAATGACAGGCTACTGTCGACCTGGGTCCCCAGGTCCCTAATAACTTCTTCTGTGCTCAGTGGATTGCCACCTATGTGGTAGCTAGGGGTAACCTTGTTTTTCCCGAAGGGTATAACTATGCATTTTTTGGCATTTAACTTTAGGCCATGGCTCTGGCACCAGTTATCCATTTCTGTGAGACCTTTCTGAAGGATATCTGTGTCAGATGTGTTTTCGACTACGGCGCCCAGTTTGCAGTCATCTGCAAACTTTGTCAGCCATAACCCTCCTGTGTTTGCTTGTACTTCGGAGAAGTAGATGCCAAACAAGAGTGGGCCCAGGACTGAGCCCTGTGGGACACCACTTGTGACAGGTTTAGAGTCTGACATGGTGCCAGCAACTCTGACACTGTGGGTTCTGTCGCTCAGCCAGTTTGCAACCCATCTTGTGATGTATGGGTTAACATTTAAGCTGATGAGTTTTTCAATGATACCCGAGTGGGGTATTGTATCGAAAGCTTTCGCCAGATCGAGGTATGCTGTATGGACTGCTTTTCCCTCATCAATGGCTTTGGTGACTGTTTTGAAAAAGTCAACCAAATTTAAAAGGCATGATCTGCCTTTGACAAAGCCAAACTGGGTTGGATCCAAAGTCTGCAAATTCCCTATGTCTTTGTTTATGAGATCCATTATGATCCTCTCCATGGCTTTGCAGATAAGGCTTGTCAAGCTAATGGGCCGGTAATTTCCTGGGTCGGTGGAGGCACCGCCTTTATGAAGTGGGACCACTGTCGCAGTGCGCCACTCCCTGGGTACGTATCCAGAGGTGAGACTATGATTAAACAGCTGTCCTAGCTGTGGGTTTAATTCCTCATTGAGTTCGTGGAGCACACAGCCGGGGACACCATCAGGTCCCATGGATGCTGTGTTTTTTGCTTTGGAGAGAGCAGTTCTCGCTTGGGCGTTAGAGATGTTTGGGGGGCTACAATCGTTTGGTATAGATATCTCACCTTTTGGGTGATATCTTTTGTATGGAGAGGGCTAGCTGTTTTTCTTTGTGGCAGAAAGTAATCAGTCTAGAGTAATCTAGCTAAAAGGAATCCTGAAAACTGTTTTTTTATTGGATAATTGGGCTGGTTTCTGTTTCTTTGCCTGTAATAGCCAGTGTTTTAAACCAGTTAGACTTGTTTACTCAAGCCATTCAAATCTGCAGAGAGACTGGCCTTCTATGATATTGGAAAAAGATAAGTGTTTATTTTCAATTTTGTTTTACTACATATCTCTGTAATCTGTACAACTGTTTTTTTCAGTCGGTGCAATGGTTTTTAGAATCATATTTATCTGATAGAGCTGAACATCTGTTACTGTTTGTGACCATTTCAGCTTGTAGTGAAATATTTTGTCTGTAGAGGGCTAGCTGTTTTTTCTTTGTGGCATAAAGTAATCAGTCTAGTTTAATCCAGCTAAAAGCATTCCTGCAAAACTGTTATTTTTGATTGGATAATTGGGCTGGTTTTTGTTTCTCTACTTTTAATAGCCAGTGTTTTAAACCAGTTAGACTTGTTTGCTTAAGCTTTTGAAAGCTGCAGAGGAACTGGACTTCTGTGATACTGGAAAAAGATAAGTGTTTATTTTCAATTCTATTTTACTACATATCTCTGTAATCCGTGCAACTGTTTGTTTTTTTTTTCAGTCGGTGCAACTGTTTTTAGTCTCCTTTTTGTTATCTGATAGAGCTGAATATCTGTTACTGTTTGTGCTCCTTTCAACTTGTAGTGAAATCTTTTGTCTGAAGAGGGCTAGCTGTTTTTCTTTGTGGCAGAAAGTAATCAATTTAGTTTATTCTAGCTAAAAGCATTCATGAAAACTGTTATTTTTGATTGGATAATTGGGCTGGTTTCTGTTTCTCTGCCTTTAATAGCCAGTACTTTAAACCAGATATACTTTTTTTCTCAAGCTTTTCAAAGCTGCAGAGAGACTGGCCTTCTGTGATATTGAAAAAAGATAAGTGTTTATTTTCAATTATGTTTTACTACATATCTCTGTAATCCGTACAACTGTTTTTTTTTTTCAATCGGTGCAACTGTTTTTAGTCTCCTTTTTGTTATCTGATAGAGCTGAATATCTGTTACTGTTTGTGACCCTTTCAGCTTGCAGTGAAATCTTTTGTCTGGAGAGGGCTAGCTGTTTTTCTTTGTGGCAGAAAGTAATCAGTCTAGTTTAATCTAGCTAAAAGCATTCCTGCAAAACTGTTATATCACATGTTGTTAATCTTCGTTCATTCCTTAATGATGGGTTATCGGTTCCATCCTTGGAAATGAGCCAGGCAATATCAAGCTCATGTCAGCCAAAAACTCTCAAGCCAATGTCCTACCCAGAATGCTCCACTGTCTGTTACCTCAGATCTTGTTTGCCGCATTGCTGAACAGCTGTCAAGCCACTCTCTCAGCTAAGTGTCTTGTTTTTTGACAGTTTATATATTATTACTCTAAAATTTTCTAAAAAGTTTATTCTAATATTTTCCTACCCAATCACACACTTTAGACTCTCTCCCTTTATTATCCTTTTTTCTTACCTTGTGGTAATTCTCCATTGCCATCGTTGGTAATCCTTCTTTTTCTCTTTTTACCCTTTTCTTGGGTAGCCGTTATTTTTCCTTTTGTTACTGTGCTTCTTTTCCACAACAGCTTATGTCGGATAAGAATAGTTCCATTGGTTTCAAGCAGTGCAAGGATTGCGGCCATATGTTACCGTTTTCCGATGGCCATGACTTATATTTCTACTGTCTTGATGTCTCCCACTTTACTGTTGATCCTCCGTGTGGGGTCTGCAAAAACTTCTCCACCAGGACTCTCAACGAGAATAAGATTAAGTTAATTTTGAAAGGTCTCCTCAAGTCTCCTTTTTTTGAGGCTATTTCTGGGTCAGAGGGCTCAGCCCCTCCTTTTAAACCCCGCAAGAGGCGTTCTTCCTCTTCTTCATTGAAGTTACTCTTTTTTCCTCCCTCTGGAGATCGTAGGGAGTCAACTTAAAAGAAGGTGAAATTGATTACTACGGTGCTGCCACCTGTGACCCTGTCAGCTCCAGGCTCGGCACCTCCCCAAATGATCCTGACTACAGCCATGTCTCCTTTATTGATATCGGCACCGGAGTTTCTGGAGCAGACAACTACAGTTCTGAAAGTTCTGTCACAACCCTTAATGGCACAGTCAATACAGGTTCAGTCCCCTTTGGCACAGTTGGTACAGTCACCTTCGGCTCCAAGTATGACTCTTTTGTACTCCATGGTGCAGACTTTTTCGGCACGACATGTACTTCAGTGCAGTCCTTCTCAGCACCATCCTTATTGTAGGTGCAGACACTTTCCACTACAGCACCATACCCTTCGGGGCAGACCTTTGCCTTTACAGTGCAGACACCTTCAACTACCATAGCACCGACATCTTCGGCGCAGACTTTTCCCACACCATTTTCTTTGGTGCAGATTTCCTCTGCTCCAAGCTCTGCACCTATTGAACTAGCAAGGACCAAATATTCCCCTTCATTGGATCGTTTTGCAAGCAGTCAGTATAGTCCTTTCTTGGAAAAGGCCAGAATCGCCATCAGCCTTCTCCATGAGGTCAACTAAAAGTCTTTCTGAGCAGGATGTGTTGCGGCTTGTTGACCAGTTACTTGTTTCCAGAGGTCTCTCTCAACCATCAAAGTCCATGTTCCCTCATTCAGGTGAGCGTATTTTGCTTCAAACCCCAACGTATACTCCTCCTATCACTTCTACTCAAGTCTCAAAGCGTATTACTCCGATAGCAGCTTCCCTCCCTCCGACTCCAATAGTGGATCTCACTTTGGAACCAGAGTCATCCTTGTGGCCCTCAGTGCACTGGGCATCGGGCTCTTCTCAAGCAAGTGGCTGTGCCGTTTGGGAGGGCATTTCCTTGCTCCACGCCAATTTTTTCTATGGCACCTTAAAAACAAAAAGTCCAAAACTATGTAAACAAAGCACACCACAGCAACAATGGACCAAAAGGTGAGAATATCAATTTTATTGCAAAGTTAAGCGCTTTCTTCCTCCAGTACAAGGGACTTCATCAGAACAATTCATCACATTTCAACTAAGCCTTATATAGTTAAATCAATCAATAAAAATCCTATTGGCAACTAATTGTTTAATAGGTTCCACTAAATTAGTAGCTACATAAAAATTTTAACCCTATAATAAATCCATAAACAAGTGTTATTTATAACAAAACACAAGGCTAAAAAAAATTTCTACACTACACAATAACATACAAAGATAAAAAGCATTAATATCCATCCTATTTAATCAAAATAAATGAACCTAATATTGTGTTACTAAAATTATTTCAAACTGGTAATATTTACCCTAAAATATTCATTAATTTTAAAATACATGAAATACTGATAGCTTCTATGGCACCTTCCAGGGATGCTCTCTCTCTCTCTTATGGTTCACGGCCCTCTTGAGACTCCTGGTCTGGGGGCAGGTTCATTGGGGTGGCATGTGACCCCGGTTCCAGGCTTCCATCCCTCCTTGGGTGGGTCAGCCTTCCAGGCCATGGAGAGGGCACTTGCCTCTGCTGGCAAAGCTTATTTGTCAGAGTCCTCTCCCCCCTCTGTGCCACAACTGCCACAAGCTTCAACCTCGGACACCAGGCACAATAGCTTCAGGTCTCTCCTACTCAGGAGGCCCCCTCTTTGCAATCTTCCTCAGAACCTCCCACTGAGGAAGAGCCCCGCAAAGCATCATGCAAGAGGAAGCACATGGATTCCACTGAGGAGTCATTGACTGAAGATACAGATTTTGATGATGGGGAAGGGTTCCCATGGTCACCCTCTGATGAGGTGTCCTTTGGTGACATCCTCGAGATCCTTAGACAGAGGGGTGACTGAAAGCACTATAATCCTTCCTCTGAGGAATCCATATTCCTGCAAGCTTTTCGTGCCTGGCCCCCTACCTCCTGGGTCACTCTGCCTGCTGATGAGCTTGTCCAGCTCATTGTTCAGTGTGCATAGAAGTTTTCTGATACTATGGAAGCGATACCTAAGAGACCAGACATGATATTGTCACCCCCCCGTGCAAAGCACCCCTACTGGTCCTGTGGTCTCCCAGTAGACGCTATGGTGGTGGTAGCTGCTACTAAGAAGGATTTGGCAGAAGAGAGTCAAACTGTCCATCCATCCAACAAGGAGTCCTGGGCGATTGACAGATTAGGGAAGCATGTGTTTGCTTTATCAACCTTTGCCATAAGGTCTTTGAATTATTTGGCACATTTTACCAGGCTTCAGCAAGATCTTATCAACCAGCTCTCTGAAACCTTGGCAGCAGCTGTTTCTGATGAAGTCCGTGATAATGTGGCTTCTCAGATAGCCACTGTAGAATCCATTTCCAACTCTTCCATGTGTCTTATTTCTCACGCAATGGAAGGGGCGGCTAGAGCGGCAGGCACAGGAATAGTCACCAGGCAACATGCTTGGATGCACCTTTGTGACTTCACAGACTCCTTTAAGGCTTCCTTCATGAATGCCCCCATAGAGGCTGCTTCTTTCTTTAGCATTAAAGTCAAGGATATGCTGGCATGGTATGAACAAGATGGCAAGACCTTGTCTGCTGTTGGTGTCAGACACTCCACTCCTCAGTGATTCTATTCCAGAAATCAGAGGAGTGGAAAGATCTGGCACAAGAAATCACAGGGTTCTTTCCGGGATACACGTGCTGAGCTTTCCCCTAGAGGCACAGGGGGAAATTCCAATGGAAGATGCCCTTTTCGGGGCAGAGGAGGTCCATGAAACCAGGGTTCCAGAGATTCTTTCTCTGGCCAACCCTATCAGCACTCCTGAAGCGCTGCCCGACTGCTCACCTTTGGAAGTGGTCGGGGTCATTTCTCCTTGTACCCTGCTGCCAGACAAAAGATAACAACCGACTCTTGGGTACAATGGATTATATCCAGAGACTATCACATCCCCTTCCATCTTTGCCCAGTCTCATCAAGAGTTTTACCTGACATTCCACCCAGTCAAGGGGAAATAGCAGCACACAAAATCAAAAAAACTGCTCCAAAAAAGAGTCATCCAGATGGTCCCCCCAGACCAGATAGGATCTGGATTTTACTCAAGGTTCTTTTTAGTGCTACAAAAGACAGGGGACTAGAGGAGACCAATTCTGGATCTCAGTACAGTAAACAAATTTGTAAAAACAGAGAAATTCCAGATGGTCATGGTTCAATCTATCCTTCCTCTTCTGGAAGAAGATGATTGGATGTGCTCTGTAGATCTTTAAGATGCGTATTACCACATAAAGATGGGCAAATGCTCAAGAAGATACCTCTGCTTCCATATAGGAGCCAGTCACTACCAGTTTCAAACCCTGCCCTTCGGTCTCTCTACAGCCCCCAGAGTGTTCACAAAATGCATGGCAGTGGTTATCGCTCACTTGCGACTTCAAGGATTACAGGCATTTCCACATCTAGATGATTGGCTCCTTACCGCCCTCACCAACAGTCTACTGGAAGAAGCCCTGACATATACCCTCTTAACAGCTCGAAGCCTGGGAATCACTATAAACTGGGAGAAATCCAAGACAATCTCAACTCAGTCTTTGGAATTCATAGGGGTACTGTTTGGCACCAGAAATTGCACAGCATCCCTTCCAGAACACAGACTTCATAGAATAAGACAACAAGTTCAACCATTGCTCTATCACCACAAATCCCCAACTCAATCTGTACTTCAGCTATTGGGGTCAATGGCATCTTCAATCACCATTGTTCCCCTAGCCAGATTCCACATGAGACTTCTTCAGTGGCTACTTCTCACTCAGTGGTACCCTCTACAACATCCTTTGTCTTTTCAAATAAGTGTGATTCAGAGATGCAAACAAGATTTATTCTGGTGGACATCTCAAAATCCCCAACAATGGTCTCTCCCTTTCATCCCCGCATCTACGGATAGCCACGGCGACCACGGTGACCACGGATAACTCCCTCAAGATGGGGGGGGGGGGGCTATGTCAGGGAAACTCAGTCCAAGACACCTGGTCGGACACAGAGGCCCTTTTGCATATCAATGTGCTGGAACTGAGGGCAGTGCTTCTAGCATTGCAAGCATTTCACTCCATCCTTCCATCAGGGACTATTGTGATCCAGTCAGGCAACATGGCACTGGTCTGGTACATCAACAAACAAGGGGGCACGAGATCTTACCCGTTATGCTGAGAGGCCTTGAGAATATGGCAATGGGTGATAGCTCACAACCACTTTCTGATTGCAAAGCACATTCCCGGGAGTTCCAACGTGATAGTGGACAAATTGAGCAGGTGCACTCTACAGCCTCACGAGTCCTCTGATAGTGGCAAAAATCTTCCACCGCTGAGGCCAGCCTTGCTGCAACCTATTTACCTCCCCAGCCAACTACAAGTGCAGCAACTGATGGTTAAGGTGTTTACCTTAAAGACACAAGGTGCAGGGTTTGATTCTCACATGGGGTAATTGGCTAGGCTTGAAATGGCCGAAAAGGGCAGTTAGCCTAGTACTAATCTATGAACCTATGAACTACTTTGCCCTGATCACCCCTCGAGGACAGTCACCAAGGGATGCTCTAGTCCACGCTTGGCCCTCGGGTCTTCTTTATGCCTATCCACCTCTTCCCCTCATCTCCCGATTTCTAAAGAAAGCACGACAGTTGAAGAGCAAACTGATCCTCATTGCTTCATATTGGCCTCGATAAGTCTGGTTTCCCTTCTTCTGGTCTCACCTGCTAGATCAACCATGGATCCTCAATCCATCACCAACATTGATCTCCCATCTGCAGGGTCTGATTCACCCCAATCTAACATCCCTGAAACTGACAGCTTGGTCTCTCTACTTCCTATGATTGCCAGGCATGAAAACCTTTCATCCCTTGTGGGCAGTATTCTTATTGCATCTCATAAATCGTCCACCAGACTAATCTATCTTAACAAATGGAAGAGGTTCCCTCTATGGGCAGCAGATAAGCAAATACACCCCTTGTGTCGGTGGTATTAGATTACTTGTCACATGTTTTCCACTCTGGGGTTTCTGCCTCTACTATCCGTGTACATTTAGCTGCCATCTCAAATTTTCATATTGGTTTTCAAGATTCTTCACTTATGTCACACAGACTCTGTAAGACTTTTTTGAAAGGGGTTATCCACCTAAAACGTCCCTTCAGAGAACCCATACAACCTTGGGATTTGGCCTTGGTTCTGCAAGCTTTAACAGCTCCACCCTTTGAACCTGCATCCTCTTGTGATGTAAAATACCTCTCTTGGAAACCTTTGTTTCTGATTGCAATCACATCGGCCAGACAATTGTCAGAACTTCAGGCCTTATGCATCAAACCTCCTTATCTTGTCTTCCATAAGGATAGGGTATCACTGAGAACCAATTCTACCTTTTTACAAAAAGTGATGTCAGAGCGATCTATCAACCAGTCTATTGATCTCCCAGTGTTCTTTCCTAACCATTCTAACAAGGGAGAGTATTGCTTGCACTCCTTGGATGTTCATAGGCAAATACGATTTTATCTGGACAGAAAAAAATTTACCCGTATATCAGACCAACTGTTTCTGGCCTTTTCTGGACCTAGATAGGGTCATCCTGTATCAAAAGTTACATTGGCTTCATGGTTGAGAAATTATATCACCTTTAACTACAACAAAAACAATCTCACCTTGACTCATAGAGTCAAAGCACATTCTACAAGATCTATGGCAACTTCAGCAGCCTTCCATGTTAAGGCTTCCCTCAGTGATATTTGCTCAGCTGCAACTTGGGCTAAACCTCATACATTTATTCTTCATTACAAATTGGACTTGGCCTCCAGCGGTAGAGCTTCCTTTGGTTCCATGGTGCACAGGAATGTCCATCCATGAGGGCCACCCAGGAATACAGGTAGCTGGGGACTCTGTCCCATCAGTAAGGAATGAACGAGGATTAACAACATCAGATAAAGAAGTTCGGTCTTACCATAATGTCCCATCTGTGTTGTTGATCTTCGTTCATTCATTACTTCCCACCTTCCATCCCCCATCCTAAGGTTCTTAGTTGATCGCATGTACTCCTTTCTGGTAGGTCTGTTACGACCAGAGGTAGCCTCTACTTTTATCTCTCAACTTGCAAACTCGATCTGAGGTAACAGGGAGTAAAGCATTCTGGGTAGGACCTTGGCTCAAGAGTTTTTGGCTGACGCGAGCTTGATATTGGTTGACTCGGTTCCGGGGATGGAACCGATAACCCATCAGTAATGAATTAATGAAGCTCAACAACACAGAGGGAACGTTACGGTAAGACATAACTTCGTTTTTGATTAGATAACTGGGCTGGTTTCTGTTTCTTTGCCTGTAATAGCCAGTTAAACCAGTTAGAGCTGTTTGCTCAAGCCTTTCAAATCTGCAGAGAGACTGGCCTTCTATGATATTGGAAAAAGATAAGTGTTTATTTTCAGTTTTGTTGTACTACATATATCTGTAATCTGTATAACTATTTTTTTCAATCAGTGCAACAGTTTTTAGTCTCCTTTTTGTTGTCTGATAGAGCTGAATATCTGTTACTGTTTGTGACCCTTTCAGCTTGTAGTGAAATCTTTTGTCTTTGTGGCAGAAAGTAATCTGTCTAGTTTAATCTAGCTAAAAGCATTCCTGCAAAGCTGTTATTTTTGATTGGATAATTGGGCTGGTTTCTCTTTCTCTACCTTTAATAGCCATTGTTTTAAACCAGTTAGACTTGTTTGCTGAAGCTTTTCAAAGCTGCAGAGAGACTGGCCTTCTGTGATATTGGAAAAAGATAAGTGTTTATTTTCAATTCTGTTTTACTACATATCTCTGTAATCCGTACAACTGTTTTTTTTTTCAATCGGTGCAACTGTTTTTAATCTCCTTTTTGTTATCTGATAGAGCTGAATATCTGTTACTGTTTGTGACCCTTTCAGCTTGTAGTGAAATCTTTTGTCTGGAAAGGGCTAGCTGTTTTTTTGTAGCAGAAAGTAATCAGTCTAGTTTAATCTAGCTAAAAGCATTCCTGCAAAACTGTTATTTTTGATTGGACAATTGGGCTGGTTTCTGTTTCTCTGCCTTTAATAGCCAGTATTTTAAACCAGATAGACTTGTTTTCTCAAGCTTTTCAAAGCTGCAGAGAGACTGGTCTTCCGTGATATTGGAAAAAGATAAGTGTTTATTTCCAATTCTATTTTACTACATATCTCTGTAATCTGCACAACTGTTTTTTTTTTCCCACCCACCCAGCCAGTTTTTGTGGTGGTCTTAAATCTTGGTGGCTTTGAGTTGCCCGCCTCTGGCATAAAGTTGATACTGGACACTCCCCCCAGTCACATTACATCAGCTCATTCTACTGTTTATATTGAGAGCTTAGTAAAGGCCCATCCCTTAACTTCTGAACCTTGAATTATCTCATTATCTTCTGTCTCCTCTCGTCACTTTCTACTAAACAAAAAAAAAAAAAAAAAAAAAAAGATATATATATATATATATATATATATATATATATATATATATATATATATATATATACCTCTTTCTACTTCATTTTGCTGTTTACCATATTTATTACTGCTTGCTGGTAGCCTCACTAAATTGATGACAGTATTCTACTGAATCCCTGTTTTGCTGCCTGTTACTGTTGTGATTTGTGAGCTATTGTTTCAAAGCAATCTACTAATTAACTATATTTCATTGATATCTACTGTAATTCCTAAATGTTTAACTGCATTTTACTGCATTTTGTTGCTGTTTAACTGTATTTTTTCATACTGCAAGTGCTATTCTTTTGACTATAAGTGATTAATCTGTGCTTCATTGTGAGTTTTATCTTACTGAGTTCTTAACCTTAAAATCGAGTAGCATAGTCTAAATACAGATCTACAGCATCCAGAGCTTCAGCTGTATGGTTTTAAACCCTTTTTGAGGTATTCCACCTACAAGTTAACTGTTTTTTCTGCAAAAAAAAGAAAAAAAAGATAAAAGTTCTAAGCTTGTTTTTAGGGTTGCCAGGTTTTTTTGCGGCTAAAACTGGACTAAAGTCACGCCCCTCGCATCACACATAACTCCACCCATTCCCACCCCCTCTCCCGCCCATGCCCCACCTATTTTGTGACATCACAGTGACATCCGCTGATGGGACCACCCACTTTGATGACTTAAGCCCTACTTAAAGGGGAGAAAAGAACACAGGCGGCACTAATTGCACTGCTAGGCTGCTGCAGATGTAAGTACCAGTATTGATGAAAAGTGTCAATATGGTGCATTTTTCTCCAGTTATTTATTTTCTATGTTCCTAAACCTAATTATGGATGATCCATGGAGATAAAAGGTCAAGAGCTAGCAGCCTGTGCACATGGTGGTAAATCTGATTAAAAAAATCCCAAAAAATGTAAGCAGTTATCTTTGCTATTAAAAAATTGTAAGTTTTGATTTACCCCATAAGATCGTTTAAGTCAATAACATCACTTTACTGCTCATTCAGAAATGATGATCTTAACATTCCCTTGCATTTTGAAAGTTCTGTCAAATACTGTTTGTACTGGGGCGTGGGACAGGTACTCAGTTGTTAAGATGTAACATATTTTCCGTTTCGTACTTCGGATTAGGAAGTTTCAGTCCTTGGCTGCGCCTGTATTGGGTGGGGGTCAATTGAGCTAAGTGTTACTGCCCCTAGTGTAATATTTCAGATGCTAGTACTTAAGATATTGTACTGGGTCCGACCGACATCCCACTCTTTTTCTTTACATGTCACATATGCAAAAAATGGGATAAAGGGGTTGTGGATGAATGGATTTCTAACAGGTGACATGTTTTATGTTACTTTCAAAGTATACGTCATAATCTCAGAAAAGCACACATACTTTAAAGAGTTTCATTAATGTTTTTCTATATCACGCCAAAGTTGCGGGTTAAAACAGGTAACTTCCTACAACAATGCTCTCTAATACAAGTTTACGAAGATGCAGACTGGACCGCCGCTATGCAGTTGTAAAATGGCAATAAGACTGAATGAAAGATGACTCAAGCCTCTAGATCTAAGAAAGATGCACGTAGGAAAAGAAATCACATGCAGCTAGCACACTTGCCATTTTCTGAACATGGCAAAGAGATAGTTTTATTTTTCAATGTGGTCCCTTGCGACAGAATCAAGTGAAAGCAAAATAATGTTGGGTAACTGCAAGTGCCCAAAAAGCAAGACGCACAATTTGTTTCATGGAATACGGTTCAACATAGTAGATGAGGATAATACAAATCAGGGCGTGTTAATTGCTAGCAGTGTTACACTGCATGGTGAAGTTCTAAAATCAGTCTGAGTGTACTACAATGCAACACTGGGCAATGTTGGCAGAGTGCTTAAGCATTTTAAATCTTGCTATAAGATTTCTATTGTCACTGCTTGGTAGTTGGTAGGATAATGATAGCTAAAAAAATACCGTTTTCCCACCGTGGAGTACTGCCTTCCAGTGATATCTCTACAATCCGTACAGCAGAAAATAAAATTTGTCCATTTGTATTACATCACTGCCACTTAAGTTAATGTATGTACTGTCTAAACTATGTAGCTAACAGGAATACTGAAGTTAAAAGCATTTCATTGTTGTGTAGTAGCTAGTAGTGTATCGTACCGCTCCCATTCGAGCTGGATACATTTACTTTCTCCTCTCCTCTGGCGGCACAAAAAAAAACCGGACTTCATGAGTTTAAATTTTTTAACTGGACAATTTGTCTGAAAACTGGACAGTTCGGTCAAAAACTGGACAGCTGGCAACCCTACTTGTTTTCCACCTTTCCTGTTACTAGAGAAGTTCAGGTACAGATTTGCTGTATCCAGGACTGTTTTGTATGTTTCTGAGTTCCCCAGACCTTTCCGTGTTAGAAGGAAGCCTTCTAGCTTATCAGTGGGAGGGGTAAGCATTATGTAGCCTATCCACCACAAGAGGAGTGGTTTCTGGCTCTAAAATTGTAGTTTATTGGCCGTTTAGGCACTTTTTCTATCCCTTTCAATTTTGTGGTTTAAAAGCCTGTGTTTGCACTTGTTTAAACTCTGCAGATCCTGTTTTGGCATCCTACAGACTACAAGAGCAACAGAAAGGAGAAAGAGAGGCTTTAAGTGGCTCCATTTTGATTTTTTTCTGATTATACTGCTTTCTGCACTTGATTTAAATAATTTTTTCATTTAACTGCATTTATTTTAACTGTATTTGCCTTAATATTGTACTCACTTAAGTGCACTAGCTTGCACTGCATTTAAATTATTTTTATTACTGTTTTAACTGTTTTTGCTGCAAAAAACAAAAAAAAAAGTTCTAGGCTTGTTTCCTGCCTTTCCTGTTACTAGTGTAGTCCAGATACAGATTTGCTGTATCCAAGACTGCTTTGTAACTTTTTGAATTGCCCAGAGCTTTCTGTGTTTGACGGAAGTCTTTCAGCTTATCAGTGGGAGTGGTAAGCACTAGGTAGACTACCTACCACAAGAGGAGTGGTTTCTGGGTCTGAAATTGTAGTGTATTGGCCGTTTGGGAAGTTTTTCTATTCCTTTCAACTTTTTGGTTTAAAAGCGATAAACCATTAGTGGTGCCAGAAAGTCTGCTCTTCAGTTTTTCCCTTAGATCTTGCTAGTTCTCTTCTCTCTCCCACTTTAATTAGCTTATTCACCTAGCACTTCATCAGGCTTTTTGTAGCAATTATTGTAGCAGACATAAATGCTATCAGCACAAGACATCCTATAAGGAAACAGCTCCAGTACTTAGTAATGATGACCATCTCTCCTGGCATGCCTAAAGGTCAATTCCCTTTGCTTTCTCCTATTAACCTGGTGAACATAGGCATTCTCTGCCTCATGTATATAGACAACCCTCTCATCTTACCTCCCAACACTCAGACCTGTGAAAGATACACTTATATTTCCAAATTGGAAGCCATGCACTCTCCAGCCAAGACCGGAATATCTGGTCAAGAGGAGAAAGTCAGCACCTGCACCACACCACATGGAACACATAGCACTCCAGAACACCCACCATCACAGCCCATACATAAAAACACAAACCACACACCCACATTCATGGAGGCTCTCAATAGAAAGCTACCCAAACAGAGACCTCCAAGGGAGAAACGCATTCTACCACCACAACACAGCACAAACCACAAGACACACAGCTCACCTACACAGTGTGCCCCTCAACCTAAGCCCCTAAGGCAAAACAGCTTGCCCAATACAATAATCATAGGTGACTCAATAGTGAGGCACAGTGATGTCCCACTCACTAGGTTGAATAAGGAGAAGGTAACATCAGCTGTCTATCAGGTGCCAGAACCTGACACATAACACACGCACTCAGGTCACTCCACAACAAGTACAAGTATGACTCTCTCATTGTCCATGTGGGTGTGAATGACCTGAGATGCACATCCCTGGACTACATGAAAAGAGACATGGTGGAGCTCTCGGATTATGTGGTCCAGGCAGGTATGACCCTAGCCCTGAGCAGCATCCTACCATCGCCCAGAATGATACCGCAGTACAAACAGAAAATGATTGACTTCAACAACTGGCTAAGTTTCTGGTGTCATTCTAAGGGAATCCAGTATCTGTCTGCTTGGGATGACATGTTTGACAAACCTCGATGCTTTGCCAGAGATGGCGTGCATCTGTCACCCCTGTGTCTCCGGGTACTGGCTAAGGTTCTTGCCACCCCTATTGTGCCTTTTTTTAGGTGGTGTTCAAAGACCAAATTACCACCGTAACAGCTATAAATAAATGCAATCTGAGTGTCATACTGCCCAATACTAGAGGTCTAAATCTCAAGATGCACTCACTCAAAGGACTCCTCAAAATGGAGAACATTGACATTTGTGCTGTAACGGAGACCTGGTTTAAAGCAGCACAAAGTACCCCTGTGCTACCAGGCTATAACTCATTCCACACCTTTCGACCCCAGAACATGGACCAAAGCTCCAGAGGTAGTGGTGTCTCCATATTCATAAAAGGATATGCACAGCTCCAGACAAGTAGCCCAGAATAACACATCTGAGATACTCCAGGTACAACTAACATTGGGTAAGATGGCCATTCAGGTTGTAGCTTGCCATAGGTCCCCAACCATGTCCCAAGACTCTTACTCCACATTCCTAAGCACCATAGAAACAATTAAGATCCAACCCAACACTCTCATACTAGGTGACTTCAACTACCCCTCCATCAACTGGGAAAACTACTCATGCACCAATGCACTGGCCCAATGCTTCCTGAAATTCATCAATTCCAATGCCCTGGACCAGCTCATTCTTACCCTCACTAGAGGAAGCAACATCCTTGACTTGGTTATTACTAACATGGGCAACCATTGCTCTACACCAATAGTCAATTCCTCCCTGGTTAGATCTGACCACAAACTAATCACCATGGAAATCCACGTCACCCACACCCCACGCAAAGGTATCCACTATGAAAAACTTCTCCAAAGCTGACTTTGGACTCCTGAAAACAGAGGTGGCTAACTTCACGGCACCCTTGCCAATGGAAAATAGATGCAAGACTGCTGAATCATACACCAATGCACTGTACAAACATGTACATAAATGCATGGAACTAGCCATACTCAACAGAACCAAAACCCTCTCCTCCAAACAAAGGAAGCCAATCTGGTGGTCCCCTGCCATTAATAAACTCTACAACAGAAGGAAGAAACTGTTGCAGAAAAAGGTGAAGTCCCAGAAAGTTGAGATCCCTCATCAAATCCTCCAAATCCAGCTATGAAGGCAGAATTGCAGCAGACACTAAAAACAACCACAAAGCCTTCTATAGTTATATCAAGAATCTCCATGGCAATACCCATATTTGCTCTGAGTTATTGCACAATGGTACCTCCTATACTGAGCCAATAGATATTCCCAACATACTGGCCAACAGATTCAGTGCCAACTTTACTCCTGTACCCCACCAAAGGACCAATCTCAATACCAGAAGAATGGTAGGCACCCAGCATTACTGCAGCACAGGTTAAAGCTGGGTGGTCCAAGGCCAAGAATACAGCTTCCATAGGACCCAACAATATCCCTGGTTGTGTTCTACATGAATTACAAAGTGAACTGGTACCACATCTGTGTGCCCTGCTCACTCACAGCCTCACCTCAGGCTTTGCCCCTTCCCAATAGCACACTGCTACAGTCAACCCTCTCCATAAAGGAGGTGCAACTACAGACCCTGGAAATTATCACCCTATTAGCCTAACAAGTATGATATCTAAGGCTATGGAGCGCATCATTATGGACCTAATTAACAAGGATATAGGGAATCTCCAAACTCTAGCTCCCACGCAATTTGGTTTTGTGAAAGGTAGATCATGCCTGCTCAACCTGGTTGACTTCTTTGAGTCAGTCACCAGAGCTGTGGATGAGGGTAAGGCAGTTCATATAGCCTGCCTCGATCTTTTCAAGGCCTTTGATACCATTCCTCACTCAGGAATTATTGATAAACTCACCAAACTAGGCACCAACCCCTATATCGTTAGCTGGGTTGAAAAGTGGATAGAACCCACAGTGTGAAAGTAGCGGACTCCAAGTTAGACTACTGACCAGTCACGAATGGAGTCCCACAAGGATGGGTCCTGGGTCCTCTCCTGTTTGGTATCTACTTCTCAGAAGTCCAGGCCAACACAGAAGGACTCTGGCTGACCAAGTTCACAGACTGGGAGCCATTATTAGCTCCCCAAATGATGCAGACATCCTACAGAAAGGCCTCAGTGAGACCATTGACTGGTGTCAAAACCATGGCCTTAAGCTTATTGCCAAAAAATGCGTCGTCATTCCCTTTGGGAAAAACTAAGTTTCCACTAATTGCCACATTGATGGGAGCCCACTGAACACTGAAGGAGTTATAAGAGATCTGGGGACACAGGTTGACAGCAACCTCTCCTTCGACAACCACATTGCCACTGTGGTCAGAAAGTCCTTCTGTATGGTACATCTCATTACCAAGAGTTTTGCATCCAGGAAGAAAGAGGTAATAATTTCTCTCTACTCTTCCCTCATTAGACCAATCACAGAGTATAATGCCCCATTTGGCATGTACCTCACTAGATACCTGCAGTGGCTAGAGAGGCCACAAAAGTACCTCACGAAGAGTATCCTAGGTCTTAAACACAAGTCCTACATGGACACACTCAAAAACACTCCAGCTATTCTCTGTCTCATATCGTCTACTAAGAGGTGATCTCTGCTTGACTTACAAAGCCATGTGTGACCCAGCTCTGTTAGAAATGCTACATCTTAAGTAATCCCAGTCCTTCCACACCACATACTCCAGAGGCCTCAACCTGATTACCACAATCAACAGAACATGTTGGATGGACAGGTTCATAACCCAGAGACTGCCCGTGCTCTAGAATAGACTTCCAATACATGTCAAACAGAGTACCTCACTGGTCCTCTTCAAGAGAAATATTGATGAGTGGATGGGAAATAGAAAGTTCACCCCAGGGATCACTCCAGTGGCTGTTCTTGATAGAGGCACTGGGAACTGACACTGGGCGGCACAATGCCAGGGCACTTTTATGGGCTAGGCTTGTAAAGGCTCCAGGGCCATTAGCCTAGTACACACCTATGAACCTATGAACAAGTGTCTAACATGGTAAGAAAGTCATTCTAAATCACTGAACTTATAAGTAAGGGCATGGCATCTAGATCCAGTGAAGTCATCATGCCACTGTACTCAGCCATCATCAGACCCATCATTGATTTTAATGCCCCCTTTAATATGTATCTGACCAAGCATTTACAACAAGTGGAACATCCGCAGACATTCCTAACAAAATGAATACAGGGTGTAAACACAGTGTCTTATGCAGAATGTTTTGAAGTCCTACCTCTGTACCCTGTTTCCTACAGACTGCAGAGAGGAGATTTATGCCTGGCATGCAAGGCATCCTTGGATCCCATTCTGATGGATATTTTGCATATCAACAAAACGAACAGCACCAGAAACTAGATCTAAGGATTTAAACTTTGCTTGAGACTTAAATAGGAGATGTTGGAGGGACGAGTATGTATCTTAGAGAATGTCAATTTTCCGAAATAGGCTTCCCGTCAGTGTGAAGCAGTCATTCCCTGACCATATTCAAGAGCAAACTGGAAGAGTGGATGGGAAATAAGAAATTCCCCCCTGGAATGAAATATGTGTCTCTGAAGGACATGGTCAGTTAAATCATGCCATAACTAACATACACACCTTAAAATAACCTTTAAGGCACAATAACTTGTGGGATATATTTGGGTTGCATGGCTAGATATATAATTGCCTAGTATATGCCTGTGAACCCATGAACTTATTGCAATGCATGAATAGTAGAACACATGCATATTTGGGAGACATACACATATACTCCCATTGTTTCTTATTGCTTTTATATAAATGTAAATGTGTCTATGTCACAAGTGATAATTCAGTAAAGGTGTTTAAAAAAAATAGTAGAACACATGCATTATACAAACAATGTATTATACAATCAAAACCACTGGCAGAGAGGTTGATTTAAACTAGCATGCAGGTTATTCTCAGCGGCGAGTGCAATTAGACTTGTAGTATAAAACTGAAACCATCATAAATATATACTGATTAAGACATACCAGTCATTGTTAGAAGGTAACAGAAACATCTCTTAAATATGCCAAAAGAAACGGGGTATGGATGAGGAGTTAAGTGAGAGTAAGGGGTACATATATGAGTGAGCATGTATAAAATAAGTAAAGGGATAGCAAATTTTTCTTTAAGAACATTAAAAACAGAGAAGTCCATATACTGGTCTGTGTAACTTAAAAAATTGATACTTTTTGATCAAAGGGACAATGGCTATTCTGTATGAGACTGAATTGTGGAATGACTTAAATCAGAAACTGAATGAAAAATAATTAAAGGGAACTGTTTCAGTGTTGGGAAGAAAGCTGCTACTATTGGACTGAAATGTTTTTTTTTTTAATTACATTATATATTTCTTTTTCTTTGAGTTAACCATTTAGGAGAACAGTTGTAGCCAGCTCCCTGGTATAAAGGGATATTGCCCCAGCTATTCCTGAGGTGTGACCGAAGCTTGATTAGTGTCTGAAGTGATGAAGAAGCTAACATGGGGAAGGTATTAACGAAGTAGTAGACATTGACTTGCATGCCTCATTTGAGAGTAGCTTGATCCATTATGGACAGCAGTGATGCCCATGGCCACATACCAGTCTTGCACCTTCTCCAGAGATGGCAGGCATGAGTCCATGATCTGCAGCTATATAAAAATTTTTCAGCTGTATTGCAAGGCTTAGGATTCTAAGTAGGGGACCCATGAATGAATAATAGCCTTCCCTTGGCACTTGACTCTCACCTCTGATGAGAAAATTGGGGCTTACAGGATATTGCTTCTTGAAGTAGCAAATAGGTCAGCAGGGCATGCATGACTTTAACTTTTGAGGAGAATGCATGGAGAAGTTGGCTATTTGTACACGGGGGTAATGGGTAGGCCAAACAGGTTGATCAAGAGTGAAGCTAGATAAATCAAAGTAAGTTGGAGGTTAAAAAATGAGAAGCAAGACTATGCATTTGGTAAGACTTAATTTGAGAGTAAGTTCTCTGGGTGATGAAGTCAACCTTTACAATGTATTTTTTCCAGTTTAATTTACTTATTTATTTTTTTAGTTTAATTCCTAAGAAAACAACATGACATAATATATAACAATATAGTAGCAAAGTTAAGTAGCAAACATGCAGGAAGAACTTTAATGTCTACAAAAGCCAAGGAATAAAAATGTTCCATATCTTTCCATCTTGAAATTTCAAATAATTTTGATTAATTACTAAACGGCGTAAAACATTTTATACTTAGGAATATTATTAAATAATAAATATACTTTACATAAGAGCAGCTAAGTCTCATAACGTTACAGGAGAGCACTTTATAATTAATTTTTGTTCATGGTGCAAGACATCAGAAGTTTAGAATTAATAAGAAGAGGTTTATATTCTTTACCCAGTAGGACTTATTCCACAGGTGTTAGAACTGCTTGGTAGAGCAGAATGTTTTGCCATGCTTTGAGGCCATTCACTCCAAAAATGACCTTAAATTTCCTGTGCATTTTTTGGCTTTTTTTTTTTATTTTCCAAAAAGTAGTGATGGTGCGCTTGTTTGTGTGCCTGTGTATATGTGTGTGTGGATATGATTAGATAGATAGATAGATAGATAGATAGATAGATAGATAGATAGATAGATAGATAGATAGATGGATGGATGGATAGAGACAGACACAGAGAGAGAGAAAGAGAGAGAGATGCAAAGAATGCCTTTCTTCTCATTCTTCTACTTGTTTCAATTATAATTACTTAATTTCAACATTACTTGTCATGATGTAATTTTATCTGCTTTCTGTTTCAATTATAATTACTTCATTTCAACATTACTTGCCATGATGTGATTTTATCTGCTTTTTGCATCACTGTGCTAAGACTCATCTGTCTTTCGATGTTCAAACCTCTGTGTAGGAAGTCCCTGTAGAAAAGCTATTCTACATGCTGTCAGGCAAACTTGTTGCTTTTAATTAAGTTGATAGATGCCCACAATACTCCTACGTTTAAACCAGGCATGGGCAAACTACGGCCCGGGGGCCACATGCGGCCCGTTAAACGTTTTGATTCGGCCCGCCAAACTTGAAAAATTTTAATAAATTAACCTTGTTAATGTTTTATTTCCCCTGCAATTCTGATGTTTCCTCACTAGATGGTGCACTCTAGATATATTGGCTTTGTTGAGGTGAAGCATAGGCCTATTACTCCACATTTGCACTTTACCCTTTGACCCACCGCCCCTCTATGAAGATGAGTGGACCCAAGAAAAGGAAAGTGGACAGAGAATGTCGAGTGTTCAATAAGGAGTGGACAACTAAATATTTTTTCACTGTTCATTGTTCACTATTTTTCATCTGCTGTTTGCCTGATATGCCAAGAAACTGTGGCGGTTTTTAAAGAGTATAATATTAGCCATCACTTTGCCACAAAGCACGCTAATTATGCTAGCAAGCTCTCAACAAAAGAACGGGAAGCTGCTGCTGAGAAGGTGGCAGCTAATTTGAAGGCTCAGCAAAGTTTTTTTCACCGTCAAACTGCCATTCAAGAATCAAGTACCAAGGCCAGTTTTATGCTTTCATTCAAAATAGCAAAGGCCAGCAAACCACTGTCTTAGGGCAAGTTTTTAAAAGAATGTATGGTAGAGACAGCAGGTATTTTGTGCCCGGAGACCAAAGACAAATTTGAGAAAATCAGTTTATCACAGCGGACAGTGACTCACAGGGTGGAACTAATAGATGAAGATATCACCAGCAGATTAAACAAAAAGGTGAAGTCATTCACTTTTTATTCTTTAGCACTGGATGAAAGCAACGATGTCAAAGACACTGCTCAGCTCCTCATTTTTATCCGAGGAATCAACGAAACTTTTGAAATAACGGAGGAGTTTTTGACAATGGAGTCTCTGAAAGGTCAAACACGGGGAGAGGACTTGTTTGAACGGGTGTCTGCTGCCATCGAAAACATGAAGCTTCCCTGGAGTAAGCTTGTTAATGTCACCACAGATGGATCTCCGAATTTAATGGGAAAAAACGTTGGCCTGCTGAGGAGAATCCAGAATAAAGTGAAAGATGAAAACCCTGACCAGGATGTCATTTTCCTTCCCTGCATCATCCACCAGGAATCTCTATGTAAATCGGTGTTACAGCTGAATCATGTTGTGAATCCTGTGGTGAAACTCGTCAACTTCATATGCGCACAGGGACTTCAGCACCGTCAGTTCATTGCGTTCCTGGAGGAAACTGATGCGGATCACCAGGACCTGCTTTATCACTCCCGTGTCCGCTGGTTGAGTTTGGGCAAAGTGTTTCAACGAGTGTGGGAGCTCAAAGAGGAGATTGGCGTGTTTTTGGAGCGGCAGGGGAAGACTGATGAATTTCCTGAGCTGAGCAACAAGAGCTGGATGTGTGGCTTTGCGTTTGCTACGGACGTATTTTCACACTTGAATGAGCTCAACGTGAAACTGCAGGGGAAGGAGCAGTTTGTGCATGACATGTACACAAACGTGAAAGCCTTCAAATCCAAGCTGGCTTTATTCTCCAGGCAGATTTTGAACAAGTCATTCACTCATTTTCCTAGACTAGCCACGCTGAAAGAGGCCGGAGCAAAAGTAAAGAAATACAGTGAGTCACTGGATGCACTGCACGGAGAATTCTGCCGTCGGTTTTTGGATTTCAACAAAATTGACAAGTCATTTCAATTGGTGGCCTTTCCTCTGTCACAAGACCCCAAAACAGCTCCAGAGGAGCTTCAGCTCGAACTGATCGACCTTCAGTCCGACCCTGCCTTAAAAGAGAAGTTCAGCTCTCTGAAACTAAATGACTACTATGCTTCACTCAATGATGCCGCGTTTCCAAATCTAAGGCGAAATGCGCAGATGATGTTGGCTTTGTTCGGCTCTACCTTCATGTGTGAACAGACCTTCAGCGTCATGAACATCAACAAAGCCAGCCACAGATCCAAGTTAACAGACCTACACCTCAGATCCATCCTGAGAATCGCCACAACAAAACTAACTCCAGACTTTGATGCGCTGGCTAAAAAAGGAGTCCAACAACACTGCTCCCATTAAAATGTGTGTGTCTCCGTGATACGCACGTTGTTAAAATAAACAGTGCGCGCAGATCAAATATAAAGCTTCACAGACTGACTTGCTGCAACTGTTTCGTCCTTGCACTGGTCGTCGTCGACTTTTGGCACCGGGGAAACAAATTGAATAAAAGGAACAGGACAGGTACATCTGCATCTCCTACCGTTTTTGAAAAAAAAGACAGTCAGGAGGAGAGTGATGGTGATATCTTGAAGGATAACAGAACTTTCAGTGCTTTAAAATAAAATGGTCATTTATTTGATTTTCAGTGTTTAAAGACTCATTTCGAAGTCAGAGATTTTATTGTAATGCTTTTCTTCATTTTCATTGGAAATTAAAGCACATGTTTTCTCCATATCCCAAGATGTGTATTTTTCCCCCAATGAGGTGATGTTTTCAAAGCATGCCATCTATCTGCTCCTGTTCCGGCCCCTTTGTCAAATGTTAGAACTCAATGTGGCCCACGAATCAAAAAGTTTGCCCACCCCTGGTTTAAACATATGATTCACTGGAGGCATCATTTAAAATTCAAGCATATTTACTTACTCAAGTTTTAATGGCTGCCATGTCTAATACTTAGTCTGGTAAGTTATCTGGTGCTTTCCTGGACAGCAGTTCAGAACAGCCTTCAAGGTCCACTGCAAGTGGGTCTGTATCTTCTGCACTTCCTAAAAGCAAGAAGAGTAAATATATTCTTTATAGAAAGGTTTTTCCTAATGTTGCTGGTATGTCTTCTTCCAACATGGTATCAGAACCAGCCAGAATGACTTCTTCACGGCTTTCTGCTCCTAAAGTTACATCCATGTCAATTTGCCCTCCAATTCTTCCTTTTATTGACTATGAAAAGTTGACATAGGTGATTCTAAATGCCCAGGTTAAACATGTCAGTACCATTTCTTTTATTTCTTGTGATTTGTTGCAGCAGGAAACGTACTTTCCTGCCTGGAGCTTTATTTTCACCAACATCATGCTTGCTGTTGTTCTTGATTCCATCGCATTCACCAGAGTTGACACCCATCATGCCTCTTCCACTGATGGTTCCTTCATTTTCAAACACACCTTTCCCACTGCAGATCCTTCTGGTGCTGGCCATACCTCTTCTGATGTAAGTACACACATTATTCCTAATAGCATCTGGGACTTATCTGATGCTGATTTTTTTAGTCACTGAAATACCCGATGCTGCTTATGCCCTTAGGGGCACCATACACCAGTTTATTTAACATCAGCACTTTCAGGCATTACCCCCTCTATGTTAATTCTGCCAGCATCTTTGCCAGAGCTGAAGTTTCAAGCTTCAGGTCATTGGGCCCCTTTTACTGTATTCTCCTAGTGCACATCATTCATACTTGTGTTGACAGCTGCCTACAGGTATTTTAAGCCTACCACGAATTATTGTCCTCAGCAACCAGTCTAGATACCTTTGAGCTCCTGTATCCAAAGGTATTAAGACCTGGAGTCTCCATCTAAAAAAAACCCTAAAAGGCTCTTAGGAAGACCAAACACTTTTATTCTCCATTAGATTCTCCCTGTGAAGATTTGGATGAAGAAGATGGTGACAATTCTCCTTCATTCCCCTCACTCCAGGAGACCCCAGGTATGGGAATTCTTACATTTTTTTGCAACTAATAAGAGCATGGCCCTTCAGTCCCATCCCTTCTCCACATAGAGTAAGCATCCAGGTTCGCTCCAAAATCCTCCTTAGTGATTCACTTGGTAGGCATCTTTAGAGATGCCATCAAGATGCATAGAAGAACCTAGACATGGTAGCCCCATTTCCAGTGAAGGTTAAATGTGCCATATGGCTTCCTATGGAAGTATTCAGTTTGGGAACAGATGTTTAAATCAAACACCATGGTTTCTGCAGCAGCCCTGAACCGTCCACCCCTAAGACGGAGTTCAGAATGACTGACAAGTTTGGGAAATGAGTGATTACATCTACCATTTTACCATTACAGACACTGAACTATAGAAAACATAAGGTGTATTTTCAAAAGAACCAAGCAGATGAAATGCACCCTTGCAATGGAGGGGCTGATGGATGCTGAAGACCAAGAGCTCTTCTTCTTCTTCTTATGCTTTTTATAATGAGGCAGAAGGTGCTGTTGCAACAGCAGAATCTGGCATTGCTTTGCACTGGCACTTCTGAATGTACCTTACTAATTTTGCTGAATATATGGAGATTTTTCTTAACTCACAAATTTTCTGAACCTCTTTTGTTTGGTAAAATATTTTATCAACATCTAGAGAATATGAAAATGTATCTCAAGGCGTTCATTGTGTGTGTGTGTGTGTGTGTGTGTGTGTGTGTGTGTGTGTGTGTGTGTGTGTGTGTGTGTGTGTGTGTGTGTGTGTGTGTCTGTGTGTGTGTGTGTGTGTGTGTGTGTGTGTGTGTGTGTGTGTGTGTGTGTGTCAGGGGGAGTCAAGTGTTACCCTGTACAGCTTTCTTCTTGCTGAAAGTAGATGAGTCAGTGACACACACAAACCTTTTAATTGTCCCTGATTTTGCCTCATATTTTTGCCATGTCACTCATACATGTTTTGATTTTCTGGAAAATTGCTAAGGCTTAATCATTTACTAATCCCAAGCATTAGAGTTTCATACTTCTTATTGTTTTGAAAATGCATGCTGATGCAAAACATGTTGCTCTATTTAGTTTTTAAGTGAATTAGAGTAATATTTAAAATGTTGTCCCCATTTATTTTTGTCTTAGTCCAAAATTCTTGAGCAAAGAAGTTGAGTAGCATGGTACCACATGTGATTCAGACATAACATACAACATCAACATTGGTGAAATGCTGGGAAGAGACCTGCCTTAGATCGGCATCACTCACTCAATAGTCAGAGTTTTTAGAGATTACCTGGAGGCCACAGTCTACCCCAGGGCAGACAGCAGCAGTCCTGATAACTTACATCACTGCTATGCTCTGAGGACAGTTAATGATCATTTTCTGTTTCACCTGAAAGTGTGGAAAATATTAGCAAAGACATGTAGGTTGGGGAAATATTTTCCAGAACATTTGCAATTCCCATGAAAAGCAAGTGGCAAGGAAATAGGGGTTATGCCTTTTAAAGGTACCATCGAAGAGGTTCTACTAGACCAGAAATTCTAAGAGTTTTATTCCAGGTTCTTTTTGCTGTTAAAGAAGACAAATGACCTCAAGCTCATACTGGGTCTCAGTGGCCTAAACATCTTCACTCCAAAAGAAATCTTTCATTAGGGCACATTGCATTCAGTACTTCCTTGTCTGTTGTAATAATGTTGTATATACTGTTTACAGCTCCAAGACAACTACCTGCATATAAAAATGGCCAAAGAGTGCATCAGGTATCTACATCTACACTACAGGGTTTGAGACAGTCATTATCAGTTCAGAACTCTGCACCTCAGTCTCACCTCTGTTTCAATTGTTTATCAATAGTAGCAGCTCCACTGAGAAAATAGGGATCCAAAGTATTCCCCTCCCTAGATAACTTATGGATCAGATGAAAGTAAGGAAGTCTCTGTCCAAACCACTCATTTCACTGGGCATAACAGTACACCTTGCTAAGTCTCACTTCTAGTTCCGACTTTAATTGTCATAGGACATTCCTTAGACGCTACCTTTTATGCGACATTCCTGCTGCCAGGACAGAGTTCTTTTTCTATGGCAAGTAACATGCATGTCCTCATTCTGCTCAGTCTTTACCAGAGCTTTGGTCATTATGACAGCTTTAGTTTTTATAGTCTTCTCTTGCCAGGTTTGACATGCAGGTGTGTCACTGGACTGTTTGGGTCCAGAATCTTGACCTATTTCCTCCCCAGTTTAAATTTCCAAAGTGTGCTTGTACATGTACAATGGTTGCTGTATCCTATTCATTTTAATTCCAGAAATCTTTTCTAGTTACATTGTTTTCAGGCATCAGTCATGACTGATGCATCTTCTCTTGGGTTGGGTTCACTACAGTTGTCCATTAACTGGGAAAATTACTCATGTACCAACACACTTGCTCAACGTTTTCTGGAATTCATTAATTCCTGTGCCCTGGACCAACTCATTCTTACCCCCACCATGGGGTAGAAACATCCTTGACCTGGTCATTACTAACATGGGTGACCGTTGCTCTACACCAGTAATCAACTCCTCCCTGGTCAGATTGACCACAAGCTAATCACCATGGATATCCACATCCCACCCTCACCCCCCACTAAAGGAAACCACCGTAAAAAAACTTTTCCAAAGCCAATTTTGGGCTTATAAAGACAGAGGTGGCTAACTTCACGACACCCATGCAAATGGAAAATAGGAGCAGGACTGCTGAATTATACACCAATGCACTGTATGAACACAAACAGAGGTGCATGGAACGGGCAATACCAAACAGAACCAAGACGCTCTCCTCCAAAAAAGGAAGCCAATCCCACTATAAACAAACTCTACAACAGAAGGAAGAAAACTGTTGCAGAAAAGGGTGAAGTCCCAAGACAGAAAACTCCTTTGTTAGCCTCAGCAAAAAACTGAGATCCATCATCAAATGCTCTAAAGTTAGCTATGAAAACAAAATTGCTGCAGATTCTAAAGACAACCACATGGCATTCTATAGTTATGTCAAGAATCTACATGGCAATACTCAGATCTGCTGTTAGTTACAGCACAATGGCAATACATATACAGAACCAACTGATATTGCCAACATATTGGCTGACAGGTTCAATGCGAACTTTACCCCCTTTTCACCCCCTAAACGGCCTATCACAATACCTGAGGAATGCTATCACAATACCTGAGGAATGCCAAGTGTCTATTATCATGGCTACACAGGTAAAAACCGCACTGTCAAAAGCCAAGAATACAGCTTCCATGGGATCTGATAATATCCCTGGCTGTGTTCTACATGAATTACAAAGTGAACTGGCACCACACCTGAGTACCCTGTTCAGTCACAGCCTCATTTCAGGCTTTGTTCCTACCGAATGGCGTACTGCTATGGTCATTCCACTCCACAAAGAGGGAGTGACTACAGATCCTGGGAACTACCACCCCATTAACCTGATGAGTCTGATATGTAAGGCTATGGAGTGCATCATTATGGACCTTATAAATAAGGACATAGGGAATCTCCAAACTCTGGACCCCACACAGCATGGGTTTTTGAAGGGTAGATCATGCCTGCTCAACCTGATAGACTTCTTCAAGTCTGTCACCAGAGCTGTGGATGAGGGAAAGGTAGTTCACACAGCCTACCTAGATTTTGCCAAGGCCTTCACCCATCCCTCACTCAGGAATCATAGATAGACTTACTAAACTAGGCATAAACCCCTATGTAATAAGATGGGTTGCCAACTAGCTCACTGATAGAACCCACATTGTGAAAGTAGCGGACTCCAAATCTGACTACCAACCAGTTACAAGTGGTGTCCCATAGGGATCAGTCCTAGGTTCTCTCCTGTTCGGCATCTACTTCTTTGAAGTTCAAGCCAACTCAAAAAGGACACTGGCTGGCCAAGTTCACAGATGATTGCAAACTGGGAGCCATTATTGGTTCTCCAACTGATGTAGACAATCTACAAAAAGGCCTCACTGACACAAGTGACTGGTGCCAGAACCATGGCCTTAAGCTCAATGCCAAAAAGTGCATTGTCATTCCCTTTGGGAAAAATTTGGTGCCCATGAACTACCAAATAGGCTGTAGTCCAATAAACACTGAAGGTGTGATAAGAGACCTGGGGACACAGGTTGACAGCAACCTCTCCTTTGATAACCATATTGCCACTGTAGTCAGAAGGTCCTTCTATGTGGCACATCCCATTACAAAAGGTTTCTCATCCAGGAAGAAAGAGGTCATAATCCCTCTCTTCTAATGCCTCATTAGACCTATTATAGAATACAATGCCCCATTTGGTATGTACCTCACTAGACACCTACAACAACTGGAAAGGCCACAAAAATATCTCACTAAGAAGATCTTAGGCCTTAGACACATGCCCTATATGGACAGACTCAAAAAACTCCAGCTATACTCTGTCTATTATTGCCTACATAGAGGCGATCTCTGCTTGACCTACAAAGCCATGTCTGACCAAGAGCTGCTAGATATGCTACACCTAAAGAAATCCAAATCCCTCCATACCACACACTCCAGGGACCTTAACCTCATTACCACAATAAACAGAACATGCTGGAGGGACAAGGTTCCTAACCCAGAGACTTCCCATACTCTGGAACAAACTTCCCATTCACGTCAAGCAGAGCAGTTCACTGGCCCTCTTTAAGAGAAAACTTGACGAGTGGGT
Organism: Protopterus annectens; assembly: GCF_019279795.1. Taxonomy (NCBI): domain Eukaryota; kingdom Metazoa; phylum Chordata; order Ceratodontiformes; family Protopteridae; genus Protopterus; species Protopterus annectens. Next base: position 819,710,136 of record NC_056730.1, read on the forward strand.
GGGCAATAGAAAGTTCACCCCGGGGATCACTTCAGTGGCCTTGCTTGACAAAGGCAACAGGAGCTAACTTTGGGCTGCATGATGCCAAGGAATCTTCTTAGGCTAGGCTTATATATGCTCCAGGGCCATTATCCTAGTACACACCTATGAACCTATGAGTCTCACATTTATACAAACATACTAGAAATGAGTATAGTTCCATTGGCTTTGTTAGCTTTTTAAGACTACTTCCTCATGATTTCATCTGTTCAGTCAAACAACTGGTTGTTGACTGGCACATAAATAAATGGGGGAACACATTTCTACCTGCTGTGTCAAAAAGTATGGGAACGTGGCAGTGGAACATCAGCTTACACCAATTTCTAATTTCCAATTTTAGAAGATAGGTAAGGCGAATTGTGGACATACCACCACGGACTGCAGAGCACACTTAAATAAAGGTATCCTTTTATTAAAACATACGACAAAATAGTCAATCTCTTAAAAAAGATTAAAGCAAAACAACCAGAACAGATTAGCTCTTTCGGACGTAGAGTTCTTTAGATCCTGTTCAATACGCCAATCATTTTGCTCTATAAAGCAAGTAACATCAAATCCTGGCTCAAATTTCAATCAACTCCTTCCTTCTTTCCTTTTAACTTGTTGTCCAGTCATAAGAAAGGTTCAGACAGGCCTCTTTTCTCCTACTATCAAGTAACCCTCCAATCTTTAGAGAGTTTCAGGACAAGCCTCTCTTCACAACCAATCAGAAAGGTTTTAGAAGACGTCCATTTAGAACTGGTTTCAGTGGTAGTATCCCGTTCAGTCCTGGAGAATGATCAGCTCTCATCTCAATAATCCATTTTGTCTCTGCTCTTTCAGTTTTATTGCACAAGTCCCCACCTCATATGTTTTCTAGTACTTGTTCAAGCACCATAAATTTAAAAGTATGATGTGAAGTTGTTCTGTCTCGCCGTTCATTCTTACTGATGGGTTTGGAGCCGATCTTCAGCGCTGACTCGGCCAACTGCAAAAACTCGAGGTCTTCAACCAGCTTGAGGCCAACTCCCTATCCCATGATGCACTTTGAGCTTCCCTCAGATCTCGTTTGCCTCTGCAACTAGATCAGATGTTCACCAGCTCTGGCCAGTGAAAATTATTGCTGTGTTCTATTCTCTCTCTTTAAAATTTTGTTAAAACCTTATAAAAGATAGTATAATCATAAGTTTCCATTCTTATAGTAGTTTAAGCAAATTCTTAGTGTGTTGTTGGTAGTTTTTTTGGACGATATCATTGTGGCTGTATTTTAGGCCTTTATTTTTCTCCCTAACCCATAATCTTCATATTTCATATTTATATAGCTGCGTGGTGTGAGTTTTAGAGCCCTTTTTTGTTTACAGGGCTAGTATAGTGTTATAAATTTCCTTCAGTGTGATATTTAGATTATTTAGAAGTTAGTGTGCTGTTTTTATATACTGTTTAGGTATACTATTCATATACACATATAGGCTTTCTCTGTTATTGCTAGTCGTTCAAAATTTCTCATCGAGAGAAAGAGCAATCCAAATGCGGATTCAAAAGATGCCCAAGGTGCGGGAAAAAAATGTCCATCACTGATGGGCATACTGACTGTGTGTATTGTCTAGGTGAGGTGCACCTACAAGAAAATTATTCGATATGCTACTCTTTTAGTGCTAGAGTGTTGCATGAGTGGAAAAGGAAACTAATGGATAGAGGTCTGTTGAAATACTCTTTTCAGGAGGCAGTGGATAAGCATGACAAACATTCTAAGACTTCTTCAAGATCTTTGGAGCCAAGGAAAAGCCCATCGATTTCTAAATCCGGACCAAGTAAGACTTCAACATCGGTTCCACAGTCATCGGAGCTGACTGTTGCTGCGGTTATGAGCCGGTCTCCGACACTGGAGCTGGTATCTCCTACATTGAAATCCCCAATTTTACAGTCAGTGGCTTCATCCACGCATTCTTCTCGGTCCTCAAGCAGACTTTCAAATTTGAACATGGATCGTGTAGTGCAGAGGCTTCTGCAAACACCGGCATTTGTCAGACTATTATCGGGACTGATCACTGGGACTTTGGAACCAACAAAAATTTCACCACCTTCTTTTGTTCCTCCTCTGATATGCCTCTAAATTTCAGAGCCGGAGCACTCAGAGCTGATGATTATGAAGCCCTCGGGGCCGACATCTGCTTCAGGATTGTCAGTCCTGACTGCTCTGATATCTTCAGTGCCGACCGAAGGATCTAGGAGCCAACACTCGCCAGTCGGGTCTGGGGAGAATAGTTGGACAGGCTTGTAGATTCAGACTTTGCCTCTCAGGGCCTCGGCTCGAGTGAGCTCGGCTCCAACCTCAGGCTCGGAGCCCTCTGTTCTGGTGTTGAGGGAGTCTTCTGCATCCTCGGATTTGGGGAATTCCTTGCATCGGGACCGGGGTGCCTTCGATGCCATGAAGAGGGTATTGTCCACACCGACAACTACACCGGTGTCTACCTCTAAAACACATGTTCCACTAAAGCATAGAGACCCTGAGCCTCAGAAAGCCCCATTGGGTGAGCCATGCTCTTCCAAGACCTCTCCAGAAGCTCCCACTGAAAAATCTCCCAGGAAGAGACTTTGCAAGAGGAATCAACTGGACTCCCCCAGGAATCTGTCACTTTGGACACTGGCTTAGATGAGTCAGAAGGGTCTCCACAGTCCCCCTTGGAGGATATCTCATTCACAGATATTCTGGCAATTCTTAAACAGAGGGGTGGCTGGAAGTCCCTTAACCCTACTGATGATACCACAGTACAAGGACAAAATGATTGACTTCAACAATTGGCTAAGCTTCTGGTGTCATTCTAAGGAGGATCCAGTATCTGTCTGCCTGAGATGACATGATCGACAGTCCACAATGCTTTGCCAGAGATGGCCTGCACCTATCGCCCTTGGGATTACGGATACTGGCTAAGGCTCTTGCCACCCCTATAGTGCTTTTTTTAGGCAAGGTTCAAATGACAAATTTACCGCCATAACAGGTACAAGCAAGCAAAATCTGAGGGTAATGCTACTCAATGCTAAAAGTCTAAACTTCAAAATGCATTCACTCGAGGCACTCCTTAAAATGGAGAACGGCATCTGTGCAGTGACAGAGATCTGGTTCAAGGCTCTAGAGAGCACCCCTGCATTACTAGGCTATAATTCATACCATACCTTTTGGCCACTTAACCTGGACTGAAACACTAAAGGCGGAGGCGTGTCCATATTCATTAAGGATATCCGCACCTCCAGGCTAGTTGCTCAGCATAATGCACCCGAGATTATCCAAGCGCAACTAACTCTGGGCAAGACCGCAGTCCAAATTGTAACTTGCTACAGATCCCTCACCATGCCTCAGGATTCCCACTCCTCATTTCTTGATACACTGGAAAATATTAGGGTACAACCCAACACCCTAATAATGGGTGACTTCAGCTACCCCACCATTAACTGGGAAAACTACTCATGTAACAACTCTTTTGCTCAAGTTTTCTGGAATTCATAAATTCCAATGCCTTGGATCAACCTATCCACACTCCCACCAGGGGCAGCAATATCCTAGGCCTGGTCATTACCAACATGGGTGACCAGAGATCAATTCCTCGTTGGTCAGATCTGATCACAAGCTAATCAGCCTAGACATCTACACCCCCCCCCCCCCAATTAGGGAAACCACCGTTAAAAATTTCTCCAAAGCCAATTTCACGCTTCTTAAGAGAGAAGTGGCAAACTTCACGACACCCATGCAGACGGACAATAGAGGTACGACTGCTGGAGGGATAGATTCCTGTCCCAGAGACTTCCCATACTCTGAAACAAACTATCTATCTATATCAAACAAAGCTCTTCATTAGCACTCTTCAAGAAAAATCTTGATGATTGGATGGGAAATAGGAAATTCAGCCCGGGGATCACCTCTGTGGCTCTGCTCAACAGGGGCACAGGAAAATAATTTTCTTGGGGGGGTGAAAGCCAAGGTATCTTTTTGGCTGGGCTTGTATTGGCCCTAGGGCCAATAGCCTAGTACCTACCTATGAACCTATGAACCTATGATGAGTCAGTCCTTCTGAAGGCTTTTGGGTCTCAACCCTCTACCTCTTGGGTGTCTCCACCCTTTGATGAATTGATTGAGTTACTCTCTCAAAGGGCATGGGAGTCCCTGGACACCACAGAGCCTGTTCCCAGGAGGCCTAATAAATTTATAACTTGCCCTCAAGCCAAGACCTTTCTAACTAAAAGAGTACCCGTTGATGCCATGGTGGTGCAGTGGCCACCAAGAAGGAGCTATCAGAAACATCTACTTCTGTTCATCCTCCTAATAGAGATTCCAGGATCATGGACAGATATGGGAAGTGTATGTTTAGTTCAGTGGCTTTTGTTCTTCAATCGCTGAACTATCTCATACACTTCACTAGGTTGCAAAGAGATCTCCTGAAGGAACTAGGAGATACTCTGCAGGGTTCAGTAGCTGTGGGGGTCTCAGAAAAGGCAACTTCCCAGCTCTCTACCCTTAATTCTATTGTAAACTCTTCCATGCATCTGGTCTCATATGCAGCTGATGGAATGAGCAGAGCAGCGGGTACAGGAATTGCCCTTAGGTGACATTCCTGGATGCGCCTATGTTCCTTTGTGGAATCCTTTAAGCCATCCTTTATTAACACCCCTTTCTGAGGCTCGTTCCTTTTCGGACCAAAAGTGAAGGAAACGCTTGCCAGGAGTGAGAAAGATGGAAGGACTCTGTCTGCCATCAGAGTATGTTTTTCCATCCCTGTTAGACCTTACCCCAAAGGAAACGGGGAGGAAAGATGTGGTTCCATAAATCTCAAGGGCCTTTCCAGGACACTCTTGGTGAACCCCCCTTTAGAGGCAGAGGAGGGGGTAATAATGGAAGATTCCGATCACGTGGCAGAGGGGGTCTGCAGAATCAGGGCGACAGAGATCAGTTCTTTGGGAAGCCCTATCAGTGCTCCTGAGAGGAGGCCCACCTGTCTATCTCTGGAGGTAGTCGAGGAATGCCTTTCTTTGTACCTTGACCCCTGGCTGAAAATAACAAAAGACAGCTGGGTACAAAGTATCATATCCAGAGGATATTCAATTCCCTTTGCCACACAACCCCCCCAATGAAAAGAATCTCGGACGTCCCACCCAGTCACAGGGAACAAGCAGCCACAGAGATTCAAAGGTTGCTGGAAAAAAGAGTAATCCAACCAGTCCCAGCAGACCAGAGAGGATCCGGAACTTACTCAAGATTCGTTTTGGTTCCAAAGAAAAAGGGGGACTGGAGACCCATTCTAGACCTCAGCAGACTAAACAAGTTGGTAAAAAAAACAAAGTTCCGGTTGGTCATGCTACAATCAATACTCCCCTTTTTGGGGAAAGGCAATTGGATGTGCTCAATAGATCTCCAGAATGTGTACTACCACATAAAAATGGACAGGCCATCCAGGGATCATCTACACTTCTGGCTGGGAGCTTCCACAGAGGAGGCAGTCACTACCAGTTTCAAGCACTGCCCTTTGGTCTCACTACAGCCCCCAGAGTTTTCACCAAATGCATGGCAGTAATCACAGTTCACCTGAGACATTTGGGATTCCAGCTGTTTCCGTACCTAGATGACTGGCTCCTCACTGCCATCACCAGGCATCAGCTCATACAAGCAAGGGACACAACGTTAAGCCTCTGCAGTCAGTTGGGGATGACCATAAACTCAGAAAAATCTGCCTTGTCGCCATCGCAACATACTGTTTTTATAGGAGCAGGGCTAAATACAGTCACAATGACCTTAAGCCTTCCTCCAGAAAGGGTTTGTCTTTTATGAAAACAAGTCCTGGACCTGCTTCCAAAGGAAAAATCCCCAGTCTCAATGGTTCTCAAATTGCTAGGAATGATGGCAGCAGTGATCATTGCCATTCCTCTGGGTAGAATGCATATACGTGTACTACAGTGGCTCCTGCTCTCTCAATTGTCCTTTCAGGAATTTCCAATGTCAACACGAAATCATAATAATGAATACATGCAAGAAGGACCTTCAGTGGTGGCTGACATCTCACCAAGTAACTCTAGGCCACCTCTTTGTTCTACCCACTGCTATAGCCACGGTGACCACAGATGCTTCCTTGATAGGGTGGAGGAGGGCATTATCAGGGAATAACATCCCAAGGCACGGGGAAGAGGCACGAGGCTCTTCTGCATATTAGTGTCCTGGAGATGAGAGTGGCACTTCTAGCGTTGCAGTCCTTTCAAGACACTCTCCCTCTGGGAACAATTGCAATTCAGACAGACAATATGTCAGTGGTCTGGTACATAAACAATCTCTTTGCAACCCCAACAAAAATGAAATGCAGCAGCGACTTTACCCTAATCCCCCTGCTGGGGGAATGCCCCAAAGGACGCACTTGTGCACAATTGGCCTCTGGGTCTCCTTTGTGGTTTCCCTCCTTTCCCTCTAATACCCAAAGTTTTGCAGAAAGCAAAGACTTTGGGAAGGACCATCATCTTAATAGCCCCTTACTGGCCTCATCAAATTTGGTTCCCCTTCCTCCAGCTTCATCTATTCGAAGAACCTTGGATTCTGGACCCGGTTCCGGGTCTTCTGACTCATTCATCAGGGGCTATCCATCCTTCTCTTCACTCCCTCAAACTGACAGCTTGGCTGCTCCAATTCTAAACATAGCCAGGATTCACAACCTCTCAGATGCGGCTCAGCATATTTTAACATCCTCTCATAAATCATCTACCAGGAAGTTATATATTAGTAAATGGAAAAAGTTTTCTATATGGGCGTTTCAGAATGACCCATACCTAGCTTCAATTTCATCCATTCTGGAGTTTTTGACTAAACTCTTCAATGAAGGAGCTGCTGCAGCTACCATTAGAGTTCAATTGGCAGCAGTCTCAAACTTTCATCTTGGTGTCCAGGGTTCTAATATCATGTCACATAGACTCTCCAAAGCCTTTCTCAAGGGTACTGTTCATTTGAAAGCAAACTGAAATGCAATGAGAGATGGCTTTAAAATAAAGGCTGTATTTATTAAATCCAAGTAAAAGTACGCGCTTTCGGCAAAATCAATATTCTGCCTTCTTCAGACAAACAGCAAAAAGATGAATTGCACAGAGTTTTATGTAGAAACATTTGTTACAAACCAATCAGGAGCAAATGCATTATTTAAATGCCTGTTACCAACGTAACCTTAAAAAGGAAATAGTGAATGCCAAATAAAAAAGGTAGCTCGTTTTAAATACTGCATCTAAGAATTGCATAGAAGTGCCATACATAAAAACTTTTAAATAAAATGTAAAAGTATATACTGTATACTACAAAATGATTTTATATATAGTTTGTATAATGAGCATTAAAAACTCACATACCACATGGAAAAATTAATTACTCTATAGATTTCCATTTTAAGAACTTATTTAAAAGAATAATGACACAGTGTGCTAGGAAGAACCTCCAGATTACATACGCATAATAAAGCGAGTTGTTCTATTATAAACTACATAAAGGGTTGCATCAGTAAACTGGGTTGCATCAGTAAACTGGGTTCCTGAGACTACTTACGTGTTTTTATATCATAGAGGTCAAAACAACATGAAAATAAAATTCTTAAAGGACCATAAGCGTTAATGGCCATAGATCTAAATGTAAGACCAATAGAGTATTTATATGAAGATGTTATAGGTGTACTTAAAACATTAAACCATCATCATTACACCCATTTTTCAACCCTATATGATGTAGAAGCATGAATCTAAAGAATGGAATAATATATTCATGCTTGAATTTCTAAGGATTTATTAGTTTACTGTGTGCCAAACAAGAAAATACATATATTTATGGCCATTTATTGAATATAAATATTTAAAACTGTGTATTAAACTGATAACATAAAGGTGTAAGGAAATTACCTATTAAGGGAAAGCCACTTAAGAATGCATTTAATTGAAAGAGTATCATTAATGCCTGGCGTAAGGTGGGCTCTAGTACGGGTCTTCCATAGAAGTTCGTCCATTTCTAGACGAATTTGCCAAGGGCCACCCCTTATTTCTGGATTTCTTTGCTGCAAGACAATAAAAAAGAAAGTATGCCCACTATGTTCTGCAATATGCCTAGCCAAGGCATTATTTTCATCCTGCTTAGCAATTGCATACATGTGTTCTTATATTCTAGTTTTAATCTTGCGCTCGTTTTTCCCAATGTAAAATGCTTTACAGTAGTTACACAGAGCTGCATAGATGACAGATTTTGTTTCACATTTATAGTAATTGTCAACCCTATATTCCTTGTCATTAATGATAAAATGTGTTGCAACCTTAATGTATTTACATTGGGCACATGCGCCACACTTAAACATACCTAGTGGGCGATTTAAGTTAGATTTTTTCTTGGGCCTCTCCAAAATCATTTTTAAGTTGTCTCCCCTCCTATAAGTTATACTAGGTTTAATACCTAAGAGGTTACAGAGGTTCTTGTCAATTTTATTATGTCCCAATTTTTGTTAATGATCTCTTTAATTTGATAGTGATCCAAAGAATAAGTGTGCAAAAAACTAGTGCAATATTTATTATTGTCACACTTGTTTCTCCTAAAATTACCATCAGTAATTGAAGTGTCTTCTAAAGTGTTGCCTGCATTGTTTGAATCATTACTAGAAAGGAGAGGAAGGAAATAACCTTCATTTCGTTTACGAGACACTTCAGAAATAATACTGGTGATCAAATTAGTTGGATAACCCCTAGATTTAAACATGTTCAATAGTTTGTTGCATTCAACATTAAAATCATGCTCGTCTGTCACCATCCGTGCCGCCCTGACAATCTGACCTTTCATGACAGATCTTTTTTGGTGGTAGGGGTGGTTACTTGAGAAATGCAACAAAGAATTGGAATACGTAGGCTTCCTGTAAATAACACTTTTAAATCTGTGATTGGTTGTGTCTTTAATGAGAAGTATGTCTAAATAATTAATCTCAGTGTCAGCTACGTTGAACGTAAACTGTAAAAAATCTGTCATCTTAGTGATCCTGTCTATAAACGACAGTATAACATCCTTGTCACCTTCCCAAATGCAGAATATGTCATCCTGGTACCTGGTGTACCAGGTGACATATTTTTTAAAAACCTCGTCTTTAAAAAGAAGCGTAGCCTCCCAATGTGCCATGACTGCATTTGCAAAAGTGCCACCGCAAGGGGAGCCCATGGCTACCCCTGATGTTTGAAGGAAAAAATTGTTCTCAAACGTAAAAACATTGTTGGCTAAGACTAACTCCAGTAGGGTTTCAACTAGGTAGATAGTGTCATCCTTGACGTTTTTAGCTGTCAAACTCCCTTACCCAAGTGTAACTACATAAAACTCTGTGCAATTCATCTTTTTGCTGTTTGTCTGAAGAAGGCAGAATATTGATTTTGCCGAAAGCGCTTACTTTTACTTGGATTTAATAAATACAGCCTTTATTTTAAAGCCATCTCTCATTGTGTTTCAGTTCGCTTTCACTGGTTTTTGTGTTTGTGTTTCTTGTTTGTACTGTTCATTTGAGACCACCCATCAAAGCTCCAGCCATGCAATGGAATCTAAATTTTGTTCTTTCCTGAATAATTTTACCCCCTTTCGAACCAGCCTCATCTTGTGATTTGAAATATCTATCATGGAAGACCATATTTTTAATAGCTATTACTTCTGCTTGGAGGATTTCGGAGTTACAGGCCTTGACCATTAAACCTCCTAATCTGATTTTCCACAATGACAGAGTCTCATTCAGAATGAATCCATCATTTTTACCCATAGTTTGCTCAGAGACAAATCTCAACCAATCTATTGAATTGCCCTTTTTTCCCTAGATATACGAATAAGATGGAACACACACTGCACAAACTTGATGTTCACAGACAACTTTGATTCTATTTGGACAGTACCAAACAATTCAGAAAAACAGAATGGCTCTTTGTCTCCTTTTCAGAGTTAAAAAAATGTGCTCCAGTGGCAAAAGCCACTTTATCAAAATGGTTATCGGATTGTATTTCCTTCATTTACAGTTCAGTGAATACTCCATTACAACAGAAGTTAAAGGCTCACTCTACTAGATCTGTATCTACCTCATCAGCCTTCACTGCTAGATTACCATTGGATATTATTTGTGCAGCAGCTAATTGATCAAGGCCTCATACCTTCATCACTCATTACAAAGTAGACGAGGCCTCCAGGGACAGAGCTTCCTTTGTTTCCACTGTCCTGAAGAACATTCTCCCGTGAGCCACCCGAGAATGTTGGTGCTTGAGATGCTACCCATCAGTAAGAATGAACGGCGAGATAAAACAACTTCACATAGAGAAGTTATGTACTCGCCATAGCGTTCCATGTGAGTTGTTCATCTCGCCTTCATTCTTACGTCCCACCCTCCAACCCCCATTCAGACTTCCTGAGGACCGAGATTTCATTTATATCATGGTGTATTGTCTCTTATCCAGTTCTTAGAGTGACATATTAGTAGTGATAGGTAGCCGGTTGGCAGCAAACAAGATCTGAGGGAAGCTCAAGGTGCATCATGGGATAGGGAGTTGGCCTCGAGCTGGTTGAAGACCTCGAGCTTTTGCAGTTGGCCGAGTCGGAGCTGGGGATCAGCTCCGAACCCATCAGTAAGAATGAAGGTAAGATGAACAACTCACATGGAATGTTATGGCGAGTACATAACTTCTTTCTTTTTATGATTTTTCTTAATATGACATGACAGGGCATTGGCTTCAGCACTATTCCTTATATAAGACAAATGGTGAAGAATTCTTTCTTTAAATGGTTTCTTCATTTTGCCAATATAGAAAGCAGGGCAAAGCTCACAAGTGGCAACATATACAATATTCTTACTGTTACAGGTCACAACCCCTAAAATGATAGCTCAGTCCTATTAGAGATGCTTAAATTGATCAGTAGTTTTTATGTAATCACAAACCTTGTGATGCCCACATTTAAAGGTACCTTTCCTACTGGCATTTTCCTTCTTGTTTACAGAGTGCTGAAATCCATCTTTATGGCAAAGAAGTCTTTTCATATTTCTTTTATTCTTAAATGCAAATCTAGGAGCTTCTCCTACAACCTCCTTGATTTTATCATCGGCTGTAAGGATAGACCAGTATTTCCTGATAACATCACATAACATTAGTATTGCCATATCTGTACTGTAAGTTAAGATGCATCTTAATGCATTTTTCTTGGAGCTTTATCTATTACTAATTCTCTTTCTAGCTCCTTCTTTCAAGTAACAGGGACATCCCTTTCTCTCTCTTAACTCCAATGCTTCTTTGGGATCCACTGAGATGTCCCTCCTATTGTAACCTCTCTCAGCAAAATCATCCAACAGTCTCTCTTGTTCCAGTAAAAAAGCACTACCCTGGGTGCATAACCTTGACATTCGAAGAACTTGATTTTTTACAATATTCGAGAAGGTGTGCCTAGAATGCATGCTAGTCTTATGTAGCATATGGTTTCTCCAGGTGTCTTTCCTATATAAGGTAGTGTTAAATCCTAATCTAGGATCCAAATATAACTTAACATCCAGATATTCTATCTCTTCATTGGACATATGCAAATCAAATTCTAAAAGGACAATGTCTTCTGAAGCCTTTCTGATTGGTTGGAAGAGAGGCTTGTCCTGAAACTCTCTGAGGATTGGAGGGTTACTTGATAGGAGGAGAAAAGAGGCCTGTCTGAACCTTTGTTATGATTGGACAACAAGTTAAAAGGAAAGAAGGAAGGAGTTGGTTGAAATGTGAGCCAGGATTGGATGTTACTTGCTTTATAAAGCAAAATGATTTGCGTATTGAACAGGATCTGAAGAAGGCTACGTCCGAAAGCACTCATCCGTTCTGGTTGTTTTGCTTTTATCTTTTTAAGAGATTGACTATTTTGCTGTATATTTTAACTTCCTGGGTCCTTTCTGTGAGCCAGTTGGCTATCCACCAGGTGACATACGGGTTTGTACCTAACCTCTTGCATTTGTCAACAATGCCCGAGTGCGGTATAGTACCAAATGCCTTGGCCAGGTCAAGGTAGGCAGTGTGAGCCATTTTGCCCTCATCCATTGCTTTGGTAACCTTTCAAAAAAGTCCACTAGGCTGAGTAGGCATGACCTGCCCCTGATGAAACCAAACTGGGTTGGGTCCAGTGTCTGGAGGTTTACTATATCATTATTGATCATTTCCATTATAATTCTTTCCATGGCTTTGCATATAAGACTAGTGAGACTTATGAGTCTGTATTTTCCAGGGTCTGTAGACAGCCCACCTTTTTGCAGAGGGATGACTGTTTCAATTTTCCATTCATGAGGCACAAAGCCTGTTTGGAGGTTACAGTTAACTAGCAATTCCAGAGGGCTTGATCGGTCATGTTTCATGCTATTTAGAAAGCATCCTGGGATCCTGTCTGGGTCCATTGATGCATTGTTCTTAGCTTTAGAGCTTTAAGGACCTTTTCACTAGTGATAGCAGAAGGAGTTATATTTGATGGTATTTCCTGAGTGAAGGTTGAGGGGGAGAAAGGAGTAAAGCTGGAGTGGAATTTATCAGCCATTAGGTTTGCTATATCATCTGTCTCAATATAGGTGACTCCATTTTCAATGAGCTCTGCACACAACTGTGTATTGCCTTTGAGGTTGTGGGCATATCTAGAGAATTCCTTGTGGTTGTCCTTGATCTGAGAGGCCAAATTTAGCTCAGATTTGTCTTTGGTAGATTTTATTTGTCCTCTGAGTTGTTTGTTTAGTTTGATGAGAGTGCTTTTATCCTGCTGGGTGCTGCACCTCCTAATTTTTGCCATGATTTTCTTCCTTCTGTTATACAACCTATTGATTTTGGGATTCCAACAGGGTGGCTTATTTTTTGAGTTAGTTCTGTACTTCTTCCTGGTGGGTACAGCTGCCTCTATGCAGCTATTAACATGCTTGTATAGGGGTTCTGTGAACAGTTCTGCATAGGCAGCAGTGTTCTTGGGGTTTATGGGGGCTTCAAATTTTGCCAGGTTGTCACTTCATAGCAGGAAGTTAGCCTAAGAGTAGTTCCTGAATATTCCAGAGTTATCTAGGGGTTCGGGTTTTATTTTTACTTCAAAGAAGACCATTTTGCAATTTGATCTTACCAGAGAAAACATTACACTAGGGAGTATGCAGCACTGTCCCATATTAGTGAGGACTAGATCCAGTATGGTTGAACCCTTGGCTGATGCATTGACAGTCAGGTCCAGGAGGTTTGTGTTTACAAAATCCAGGAATCTCTGTGTCTATATGTTTGATGTGGTATAGGATTCCCAGTTAATAGTGGAGTAATTAAAGTCACCCATGAATATGTTAAGTTTAAATACATGGCATTGGTTTCCTGGGTCATAGAGGGGGGACTTATAGCTTGCAAGGAAGTGATATTGGATTTTGCCTATGGTAATTTGAACATGGAGTAGCTCAAGTGCATGATCTTGTTTGACCAGCATTGAGGTGTATTTATTTTTGATGTAAATTGAGACACCTCCATCTTTAGTCCCGGTCTTTGTAGTAGCTGGTCTAAATGTGTGGAAGGCATTATAACCTTGCACTGTCGGTGTGCTCTCTGTGGCTTTAAACCAGTGACTGTACAGATGTCAGCATTCTCTAGGGTGAAGAGACCTTCTAGAAAGTGGAGTTTTTTGCTTAGACTCCTAGCATTGAGCAGTAATACCTTCAGCTTTTCTTGGTTTTGATTTGCTAAGATGGAAGTACTTTCATTTTGGCATTGCCTAAAAAGGCATTAAGGGGGAAGACAATGTTTTAGCTAATATTTGAAAGTCTAGAGAGGAAAGTGCAGATCATCCCTGGCAAAGCAGCATGTTCTGTTGATCATCTCCTTCCATGCTGACAAATAGTGCACCTCCTTAGGGTGACACCAGAAATTAAGCCAATTATTAAAGTCATTCATCTTTTGTTCGTATTGTGGCATCATCCTTGCAGAAGGTAAATTGCTGCTCAGTGCTACTCTGGGAGCTCCACGATGTCTCTCTTCATATAGTCCAGGGAGGTACATCTCAGGTCATTTACACCCACATGTACTATGACTGAGTCATACTGGTACTTGTGGTCCAATGACCTGAGTGAATGCGTAATGTGTCTGATCCTAGCCCCTGATAAGCAACTGACTGTGACTTTCTCCTTAATGAGCCTGGTGAGAGGGACATCAGTGTTTCTCATGATAGCATCTCCAATGACCAGAATGTTGGATTGTGTGGTGGCTTGCCTTTAGGGCTTAGAAGTAGAGGCTCCATGAGATATAACTGTGTGTCGCTGCTGTTTTGAAAGAGTGCATTTGGGGCTGCTGAGTGTATTTATTATGTGTACTTTATCTAGGAGGTCTTTGGGGTTTAGGAAGGTTATATTTAAGTGCCTCAGCATATGTGGGTCTAAATGTCTCTTTTGAATTTTGTTTGATGGATGCAGCGTGTGTACTACTGACAACCTTATTGACATTAGTTGTACTTTTATATGAGAGCTTTGCCCTCCAGTGACATTGTATAAATACATCTCTCACATACCATATCAGTTTGTTTGAAAATTAACTGTTTGTCAGTAAACATGAGGCTGCCTCAGGATGCCCATATTCACCAAGCTGGTAATGGATAGTGGGAGAGTTCATATCTATGTCAACGTACCCTTTTTATTGATTAGACAGTTGGAGTGAGAATATAAAACAATGTCAGGAGTATCCAGTTTGCAAGTTTGGGGACAGTGCTTGTCACTGCAAATTAGTTGTCCTGTGTGCAACTAAGTACTGGTGAAATTTCAATCATGCTTTTACAGGAAAATGTCACTCAAGGTGTTTGTGTCTATACAAGTTACTGCCAAACACTTGAGGAGAAACTATTAAGTGGACCCTGAAAATTTAGGGATGGAGTTTTAGGTGATGCTTTCTTTATTCTTTAACTCAGTTTTAGTCTGTAACCTGTTTTCTAGCAATATGTGACCATCCAGCACACCTTCACTATTATCCAGTACAACTTGTGCCAGCTTGCTGCTGCCATTTTCGTGATATTAGCTGCCTTGGTCAATATCCTGGAATGTGTTCTCTTTCTTCTTGCTTAACAGTGGCTTAAAATACTTTTTGACTGGTGCTTTGCATTCTCGTGATTTCAGGATATGGGCCACAGCAAGCTCATTCTCAACAAATGAATATTATTTTTACCTTGATTTTGTTATATGTTTTAAAAGGTTATCCTACAAATGGTCAATAGACTAGTGACCAACCATTTACAGTCTTGACTTAGTTTCCCCAAGATATATTTTATTTTATTTTACATTTGTTGACCGGGATAGTCCAACTGGATTTATGTCCATTTTCAGCAGAGGCCTGGGGAGAAAAGCTCCAAACAATAATAAAAATATAATTACATATCACGTCACAGATAACAAAATAGAATATTTACAGAAAACATAGTGACAAACCGTACAGAATTACATATAGAATTTTTTTTTTTACATTAATTCGATGAATGATCATTATTAATAGTTTCTTAGGAACAGTTGTTCAGAGTAGATAAATCTGAAAGTTGCAGTACAAGACAGGTTACATAGCAGCTGTATCAATCAGAACAGCAGCTGTATCAATCAGAACAAAACACCAAACATTTGCAGGAATCAAAAGAATGGGGTGATTTCTTGATTGTATTATTCCTTGACTGTATTTCCTATTAAATGAAGTGACCAAGAACACAGTTTATGCAGCTGCTGTTTCCACTCTGTAGAATTATTTCCGTTTCCTCCATTGCTGTCCAGCTATGGAGTTAGCATATTTAAGTAATGGAGGGTGGGGTGGGGAAGGCTCCTTATTGTTAGGCTCATTTGTTCTTGAATATTTTGGTAAATATATTTATTTGACAGCTTATTTAATGGGTGAAACACAAAAGGCTTAAGGAAATTCCTCCAAAACTTACACTGTAATGCTGTATTTCCATGGAGGTGCGAAATGAACGTGTTGTTATAAGCACCAAGACTTCCTTGCTACATTGCTAAAACTTTGATACTAATGCTGCTAATGGCATTAAATGCAGCTCTATTATTACCGACTGAAGGTGGTCTTCAAAGGAAGAACAAAGAAAAGAAAAGGAAAATACTACTGAGCACACCTGTAGTTAAAATGAAGCATAAATGCATGCTTTATCTAATTTTATTTAATTTTCCACCATGTTTTAAATTATAATGTATTTATTTATAATTTTGAGTGGTTCAGCTCTGTACTTTATGTCTAGCATTTGGATTGCCTATATGTTCTTTGTGTCTGTGACATTTTCGGGTTAGATGCCTAACAGATTCTATCTTGAATATATTTTAACATAGAGGGAAAACAAGAGGTAGCTGCATTATTTTCACAAGCACAGTGGCTTTTCAGCAGATGAATGTGTTTTATCTGTTCAGTTATGATGGAGGATGCATCTAGGATGACTACATTTTCTCTTCTGATATAAGGTATTTTGTACAGTGACCTTTAAAAGGTAATATACAGAGTGGATATATGTTCATAGAGATATCTAACCACAGATTAATAGGATGCTTTCATTTTCTTTACCATCACAATCTGGAGATTAGGGCTTCAAATAATCAGAAACAATCTGCTGCACACACAGGGACAAAATTATCCCTCAGTAATATCAATAAATTCCAGCCCCAGAAGATTTTTATACATGCATAGTATCAAATCCAGGCCATTTCAGGATATTACTGAAACGTATTACCAGATATGTTTACTGTTTAAGAATCAGGAGGACAAAGCCATACATGCAGAAAACAAAGTAGTGCATACAATACAGTTAACATACATCTCAACTGTCCAGATTTTAGCAGAATGTCCAGATTTTTGGCTCATATTGTTTGGTGTTCCTCAAAACGTTTGTGTTTTTTTCTGGCAAATCACTCAGATGATGTGAGGACTGAAGTCACTAAATAATTATATATATTTCAGTTTCAGACTTCAATTTCTTGAGAAAATGTAAGTTAAAACAAATCATTATTCTAATAACTTTCTGAGTTTATAAGAGTAATATTTAAAATATGTCCCTATTTTTGGGCTTTTGACCACCATTTTGTTTGGCTTTGTTCAGATTTCTTGCAATAAGACGTTGAGAGGTTTTGTACATTATGTTAACCATGGTGTATTTCTATCTCAACATTCATGCCTGTTAAAAAACAAAAGTCATGTCAGGAACTGCAGAGTTGAAATATGTACTTATAAGTTCATAGCTATCTGTGCATATGTGTTGATTTTTAACTCTTTCAAATGAGTACACTGTCATCTCTGCTGAAGAAGCCTAGTTTTGAACAACGTAAGAGCAATAAAGCGCCGATGAACTTAGTCACTTGCACTTATTTTTATTTTTGCTAATGTCATTGTTTCACAGAAATTATGGGCTAGCTATAATGTGGCTCCTAGGTATGGGTGCGGTTGTTTGTCCTACTGGTTAGCAGCCCACATGGGTACGTGATGTCGCACCACATTGCAAAATAAAAAAACACCCTCACTATAATAACTAGCCACTGTGTAAATGTTTATACCATAAAGAAGAGAATGGCTAATTTATTTTGTGCTTCTAGCACACTCTTCAAACCGCATCATTGGTATAAGTAGGCATTTATTTAGATCTTCCAGAAGAAAAGAAAAAAATCAGCATATGTGAAGGATGGCACAACACTTTTTTTTTTTTTTACCAGTCATTAGTGTATCCATTCCATGAAATGGGTAGATGGGAAGAGTCTGCACATCTTTGTTTAGGGTGGGTCTAGAATTGGAGACTTGGTAGTTTGTTATATCCATATCCACAAAAGACAGCTGTGTGCATGAACTGCAATCACTTACAATGACCACTTAAATTACACAGCCTGCTTCCATGGCTCCAGTGGAAAATATTATAATCATACAACTGCCCTTTTTTCTTGAGGTTTACTTTAGACTGCATATCAAAGACATAATAAAGCAGTATTCTGCTGATTGGAACAAGGAAAATAAAAAGCTGTGTGCTACCGTCTGGTATAGATATATATTTTAGAAAAAGCTGCATCTGAAACAAATTTGGATTTGTGCCTGAGAAAGCAAAAAGCTATCATGCAGAAGTCTGGAAAGAAACAGCTTCCATTTGTATTTGCTGTGGTTCACGAGTTGGTATTTCCCTTAGGACAATGAAAATGTTAATTATGTGTTGAGAATACATGTGTTTCAGACTCTAATAGGCATCCATGACAGTTCACACCACAGAAGTAGCTTTGTCACACCCTGGTAAGCATTTGTGCAATTTCTTCCGTTAAAAGGAAATAATACGAGAAACTTAAATCTGCACTGGATTAAACACCACTTTTGATTTCTGCAGCAGTTTCTGAATTTTATCATGAAATATGCTAATTTTACCACTGTGTAATGAAATATCTAAGTAGCTAAATCACACCAGTAGTAATGCCACAAAAAGTAGCAGAATCTGCAAAAAATAGTAGAATATACAATGAGAGATATCATAGCAACATAAAACTGAGCAGGCATCTTACATGCTATTCAATAAACTGGAGTAGACAGTGCTTTGAGCACAGTGTTTGTCCTCATTCTTCTTTAACAGTTGTAAGCCATCTTTGTGGAATGAAAAACTAGAAAATTTAAAACAGGACCATTTAACAGTAACATATTTAAATGAACTGTTGCTAACAGTCTTGGCCTGCCATTTACCAAAATTGTAAGCAAGTAAAATACAGATGTTATGTTGTCCATATCTCGCCTTTGTTCTTGCTGTTTGGGGTTTGGAGCCGACCCTTGGCTCGGACTCAGCTGTATACTACAGCTCGAGAGCTTTTACTGGCTCGAGGCTAGCCACTATACCAGCATGACTAGCAGTAGTTACCCAGATCTTGTTTGCCACTTGCAGCATTGAGATTGTGAATACTGACTCAGGCTAAGTGTTTTTTTTCTATTTGTTATACTTTTGAAGAAAATCTTCTAATTTATCTTTCTAAATTGTTATTAATACCTGTCCTTCATTCTTCTACCTTCTGTATCCTGTCCGAGTGACTCGCGTTTGTTAGAGAATAACCGTTTTTCTCTCTGGCCTTTTTCCCTCTTCAGACCCGTTGAACTTAGAAGGTTCTTTACCTTTTTCTTCCCTTTTTTAACTTATAAGGAGTTGCCGTTTAAGTTAGAGGCTCTCCTTAGGAGGGGAGTTTGCCATTTAACTTAAAAGCTCTCCCCCCTTCTCTTCTTTTTTTCCTGTCTGTTTAAAATAAATAAATAAATAAATAAATAAATAAAAAGATATTTTTTTTGTCTGTTATTGGATGGTTATCTTGTAGTAGTGTTTTTTTTTTTTTCTTTTCTCTAGCCTTACATAGTGCTGTTCAACATTATGTCGAAAGATACTGCAAAGGAATCGAAACCTTTGGGTTTCAAAAAGTGCGATTCGTGCTGTCAAAAGATGTCTCTTACGGATGGGCACACGAGTTGCGTATATTGTTTAGGACCTGTTCACCTGCAGGATTTGTGTTCTATCTGCCATGCTTTTATTTCACGAGTCTTGCAGGAGAGAAAAAAACAAATTCATCTTAAGAGGTTTACTGAAGGGCCCCTTTGATGTTGCTTTGGAGGGGACTCAGCCAGCAAAAAAAAATGGAAAACCCAAGCCTTCATCCTCTTCGGTTCTGAGTTCGGACCGGGCTAAAGAGAAGGGCAAACCACAAGCTAAGTCGGACCCGACTGTCGGTTCCGACAAGACACTCTCACCTAAGGCTCCATCTGTGTTTTCGGAGCCAGTAAGGTCCCACAAATGTTCCAGATCTCCTGCCTTGGAACTGGTGCAGTCTGCTCCACAGTCTCCTTTATTACAGTCTGTGACAAGCAGTCACTGGTCTTCAGTCCATTCCTCTCGGTCATCCAGGAGCCTCTCGGATGATGATGTGGAGAGGGTGGTGAAGAGGATTCTTAGGAAACCAGCATTAGCCAAAATACATTCGGGCCCATCCCAGATGGAAATGGTGCTGACAGCCCAAACAACAACCGTCTCAATTCCTCCTCTGACTCCTCTGAGTTCGGAGCCGGAGTGTATGGAAGTCGTAGTGGTGGAACCTTCGGTTCCGGTAACCTTCTCCAGTCTTTCGGTTCTGACTGCAGCTCCAGTCTCCTCGATACCCCCTTCTATCGAGGGATCTGGGAGCCGACCCTTCTCTCTCTCTCAGAACTTCAGCGCAGGTCAGCTCGGCTCCTACATTGGCCTTGGAGCCATCGCCCTTGGTTCGGAGGAAGTCACCGGGTTCTTCAGAGCCGGAGATTTTTTTGGGTCAGGACCACGATGCCTTCGAGGTGATAAGGAGCTGAGACAGCAGCACCCTCAGCTCCATTGGCTGCTTTACCTTCGGTGCCGGGAACCCATGCTCCAGGTTGCCCCATTGGGTGATCCCACCTCTTCTGAAACCTCCCCAGAGCATCCCTTGGAGGAGGTCCCTCGGAAAAGGAATTGCAAGTGGAAGCTTGTGGACTCCCCTGAGTCATTGACATCAGACACAGACTTGGATGACTCAGAAGGGTCCCCACGGTCTGCCTCTGAAGATGTCTCTTTTTCAGGCATCTTAGGAATCCTTAGACAGAGGGGTGACTGGAAGTCCCTTGCCCCTTCTGAAGATGCATCAGTGTACCTGGACGCATTCGGTTCCCGACCCTCCACCTTCTTGGGTATCTTCTCCTTTTGACCCACTTTTACACATAGTGAGTCAAAAGGCATGGAGCTCTGCAGACATGATGGAACCAGCTCTACAGAGCCCCAATAAATTCATTACAGCCCCTGAAGACAGACTCTTCTTATCCAAAGATGTTCCCATTGATGCTATGGTGGTGGCAGCAGCCACCAGGAAGGAATTAGCGGAAACGTCTTCATCTGTCCATCCACCGAACAAAGAGTCTTGTACGATGGACAAATATGAGAAGCGTATGTTTTCTTCAGCGACCTTTACTCTCAGGTCACTGAACTATTTGTCCCACTTTAGAAGGCTTCAAAGGGAGCTCCTCAAAGAGTTAGGAGATACCTTACAGGATCCTACAGCTGCGAGAGCCTCGGACATGGCGGCTTCTCAGCTTGCGACCTTGACTTCGTTGGTTAACTCCTCCATGCAGCTAATTTCTTATGTGGCTGATGGGGTGGCCAGGGTGGCAGGCACAGGGGTGGCCTTACGTAGACACTCCTGGATGCACCTTTGTCATTTTACGAAGCCCTTTAAGTCTTCCTTTACCAACACCTCCTTTGACGGCTCATTCTTATTTGGGCCTCAGGTAAATGAGACTCTTACCAGGTGTGAACAGGATGGCAAAACTCTCTCTGCTGTGGGAGTATGCTTTTCTGCTCCATCTAGACCTTATCCTAAAGGCCAGAAGAGCAGGAACATGTGGTTCCAGAAATCCGAGGGAGCTTCGCCTGTCACATGTGGAGATTTTTTCCCCCAGGGGCAGAGGGGGAAATAACAGAAGACATCAATCTCACAGTAGGGGGGGTTTGCAGAATCAGGGCGACAGACATACCTTCTCTGGTAGGCCCTTCCAGTGCTTCTGAAAGGAGGCCCGACTGTCCAACTCCGGAGACAGTCGGTGAGAGATTATCCTTATACTCAATAGTCTGGCAGTCAATCACAGAAGATACATGGGTACTATCGATAATGTCCGGAGGTTACAATATCTCCTTCTTCCAACTTCCCCTGTCAAAAAGACAGCACTCTATCCAAGATGTTCCATCCAGTCTTCAGGATCAAGCAAACCTAGAGGTTCAAAGTTGCTAAGAAAGAGAGTCATCCAGGAAGTCCTTACAGACCAAATCGGATCCGGAACTTGCTCAAGGTTCTTTTTAGTTCCAAAGAAAACAGGGGACTGGAGACCCATATTGGATCTCAGCAGGCTGAACAAATCAGTCAAGAAAACAAAGCTCCGGAGGGTAACACTGCAGTCCATTCTTCCTTTTCTGGGTCAGGACAATTGGATGGGCTCTATCGATGTCCAGGACGCGTACTACCACATAAAAATGGACAGACGGTCAAGGAGATATCTATGCTTTCAGCTGGGAGCCAGTGATTATCAGTTCAGAGCACTGACCTTTGGTCTCACCACAGCTCCCAGGGTGTTAAACCAAATGCATGGCAATAGTTGTGGCTCACCTGAGGTGTCAAGGTTTCCGTGTGTTTCCATATCTAGACGACTGGCTCCTTACTGCCACCACCAAGCATCAACTAATCAGGGCAAGGGAATACACAATTCGCTCTTGTTCTCAGCAAGGGATCACCATAAACTATGAAAAATCTGTCTTGTTGCCTTGTCAGTATAGTACCTTTATAGGGGCAGATTTAGATACAAGGGCCATGATAGCAAAGCTGCCTCAAGAAAGAGTTTTAACGATCCATCACCAAGTTGTCATGCTGTTCACACAAAATAGTATTCAAGCAAGATTTGTCCTCAAGGTCCTGGGTTCTATGGCGGGGGCAATCACTCTGGTGCCTATGACTCGCTTCCATATGAGAATACTACAGTGACTCCTATTTGCACGATGGTCATTCCAGGATTTACCCATGTCACATCAGATTCTTATCACGGAATCCTGCAAAAAGGATCTGGAGTGGTGGCTTCACTCCCCTATGGTAACAATAGGCAGGTCGTTTTTACCCCCCCCCAACCTGTAGCCACAGTGACCATGGATGCTTCCCAGATAGGGTGGAGGGGCATTATCTGGGACAGACTGTTCAAGAGATTTGGCAGGAACATGAGTACCACTTGCACATTAATGTCCTGAAGATGAGAGCGGTGCTTTTGATGTTGCAAGCACTTCAGGATTCTCTATCTACAGGGACGATAGCAATTCAGACGTACAATACATCAGTATTATGGTACATCAACAAACAGGGTGGAACCAGATCTTACCCCTTGTGTCAAGAGGCTGTACAAGTTTGGCAATGGGCGATGTCCTCCCAACCCTTTCTGGTTGCAATGTACTTCCCAGGGAAATCCAAGCTCAGTCGGGCTATCCTGATGCCTCACGAGTGGTCCTGAAGCAGGAAGATTCTTGAATTTCTTGCTGAAACATTTGACAGAGGAGCAGCTGCTATCTGAGTTCAGTTAGCTACCATTTTTTATTTCCATATGGGAGAAATTGGTTCCAATATCATGTCCCCTAGGTTATGCAAGGCATTCCTAAGAGGTACTACCCTCTTAAGACCTCCGATAAGAGAACCCCCCCCCCCCAGATCTAAATTTAGTTTTAGACCCTCTGATTCTTTCTCCCTTCAAACCATCTGCTTCTTGTCCACTCAAATTTATGACTTGGAATACCCTTTTCTTGGTTGTAATTACCTCAGCTAGAAGAGTTTCAGAATTGCAGCCCTTATCTATTTGTCCCCCTATTTGACTTTCCATAAAGATCGTGTTTCCCTCAGAACCAACCCCTCCTTCTTACCCAAGGTATGTTCTGACTACAATTTGATTCAATCCATAGAGCTTTCTGTGTTCTTCCCCAATCTTGGCAACAAGGCAGAGTATAAGCTTCATCAATTGGACATTCATAGACAGTTACATTTCTATTTATACAGGACCAAGGACTTTAGAAAATCTGACCAATTGTTCATATCCTTTGTGGGCAAAAAAAAAAGGTTGTGCAGTCTCAAAGGTGACTTTCTCAAAGAGGCTTTCAGACACTATAAAACATGTCTATGAGTTGCGTAAACAAAAACTTCCAGGGAAAATTAAAGGCCACTCAGCAAGGGCCTTGGCTACCTCTATTGCCTTTCAAGCCAGACTGCCTTTGGATTCAATCTGTGCAGCAGCTACATGGGCTAATCCTCATATCTTTATCTCTCATTACAAAGTAGATGTGGCCTCCCGGAACAGGGCATCCTTTGGTTCCATGGTCCTGAAGAGTTTTTGTCCCAAACAGCAAGAATAAAGTTGAGATATGGACAACATAACATAAAGAAATTATGTACTCACCATAAAATTCCATGTTTGTTGTCCTTGATCTCGCCTTCCTTCATGCATCTCACCCTCCTTCCCCCTTCCTGGAAGATCGAGAGGGATCCCTTGTTTTATTGGTTGTACTGGCTGGGTTTTCTTTATACCATACCTTATGGTTAGTCTCAGTCTATTCCTATTACTCTTGTGGAGGGGTTACACCTCTATATGTAGGTGTCATCTGATATATAAAGTAGAGTATATCTCTTGTCTATTTGTATGGTCTAGTGTTGGGTTATCACAAATAAGATTTGGGTAACTACCGCTAGACATGCCGGGATAGGGGCTAGCCTTGAGCCAGTAAAAGATCTCGAGCTATAGAATACAGCCGAGTCGGAGCCGAGGATCTGCTCCGAACCCCAAACAGCAAGAAGGAAGGCGAGCTCAAGCACAACAAACATGGAATGTTATGGTGAGCACATAACTTCTTTTTATTTGTTTATCTTCTGCAGATACATTGCAAGAGAATAAAACACACCATATATAGAAAATATTATATTCTTCTCTTCTATTCAATATTTGGCTAATGATCAGAGCCTAACTCTTTATATGGGGTGGCAGATGTACAGGTCTGTATCTCATTTGCCCTACTTCCAGCAGAATAAAACAAAACTGTTAATGTGAATCACCATATCTGACTTTATGCACCAGCAAACCTTGCACTAATTGGAAGCCTTGGCCCTGCCTAAGGGTGACACCCAACCAGAGCCATTTTGATATTTTTGCTAAAAGTTTGTCAGTATAACATGTTATCACAGCATTCTCCTCCAGTTACATCAAGTGAGTTGGTGACTAATGTTAAATATAATGACATGAAGAACACCAGTGATTGTTTCTACTACTATTGCCTCAATATTTAAACAACAGCACATGATGAAAAAAACATATATTTTTTATCTTGCCTTGAATTACTGCACCTCCCTAAGGCACTTATAGCAAAATAAATACTCATTCCTAATTTTTTTATCCTTCTCTGCCCTCATGGGGGCAGACATCCTGACTCCTTTGCAAAGCTAAGTTTGTCCCATAATGCACAGATTCTGAGAACAGTTAGCCATGCCATTTGTTGTCAGACTAGACTTCCATTCCGTTAGAATAGAACACCTGAAAAAAATTGCCAAGTTTCAGAGTCTGCAGATCATGTGTCATTCACTGGTCTGCACTGAGTTTTATAAATGTTGTTCCTACTGATGACTACACATTGTCTGAAAGAAGCTTGCAAAAGTGTCAACAAATAGTTATGATAAAAAAGACTTTTTAGAAAGAGCAGATCTGAAGTTGTTAATATTCATCACTGATGGGTTCAGTTCCGAGCCCTCGGAACCGAGTCGGCCTTATACCAAGCTCGGGTGCAGCAAAAACTCTCAAGATAAGCTGCTACCCCCAATGCCCTTCACTCAGTTACTTCATATCTCGTTTGCTAAACAGCCATATAGCAGCATTTCACCGAGCTCTCTAGCTGTTATATTTTTCAAATTTTATAGTATTTGTGACTTCTTTCCTGTCAAACTATTATTTTTACTCTGATAACTTGCTCAGCTCTGCCCACGGGTATATTTTATCTTGTACCATTGTTGGTATTCACCCTTTTACCCTTGGGGTATTCCCAATACCATTGTTGGTATTTCCCTCCTTTCTATATCTAACTTTCCTTTCTAGATAAGCGTTGTGTTGTTTACTGTTGATATGTCTGAAAAGAAAGGGATAACAGGGTTTAAACATTGCTCTTCTTGCAATGGTAAACTCCCTAATAGCGATCTGCATGAGGAATGT
Source organism: Protopterus annectens (assembly GCF_019279795.1). Classification (NCBI taxonomy): domain Eukaryota; kingdom Metazoa; phylum Chordata; order Ceratodontiformes; family Protopteridae; genus Protopterus; species Protopterus annectens. The sequence goes on from NC_056730.1 coordinate 819,735,927, forward strand.
GTTTATTGTTTGGGGGTTCTGCACTTATCAGTGAAACCTCCCTACGACACTTGTGCCAGTTTCAGTCAGCGGGAAACTGAATGAATGATGTAATAAGCTAATTCTCAAAGGCCTGCTTCTTCTACATTCTCTGAGACTATTTCTGCATTGGAGGTCTCAACCCCTCCAGCTGTGGACAAAAACATCCTCATTCTGACCCCTCTTCACCGGCCAGTGATAGAGGCAAGCCTCATAAGCATAAGCCCATAAGGCTTCTTCAGAACATAGAATCGCCTCCTTGGTTCCAACCTCCTCAGCTCTGATTTTGGCTCCAGTGGTTCATACGGGAGTTGACATGATTGCCTCATCGACGCCGGTCCCGGCACTGATGACTACGGCTCCCACTGTGATTTTGCCACCGGACAGTTGGCCTGCCTCTACCTCGGCACCGACGTCCCCTATCTCCACTCTGATGTCGGTTTCGACAGCCTCTTCGGAGCCACTATTGACCTCCACCCCAGCTGTGACTTCAGCTCCGAGCCCGTTCTCAGCTCCAATTATTCCCCTTTTACCGGTCTCTAAGCTGGAATCCTCAGTGCCAATTTCCACTACACCAAGGACCCAGTGGGTGCAGAGAATAATTTCCAGAGGTTATCACATCCCCCTAATTTCATACCCAAGACCTCCGAAATCCCTTCCCGATGTTCCACCCAGTCAAAGGGAGGAGGCAGCTTCAGACGTAAGAAAGCTATGTCAAAAACAAGCCATCCAGCATGTCCCCCCAGACCAGTGCGGATACGGTTTTTACTCAAGATTCTTTTTAGTGCCAAAAAAGACCGGGGACTGGAGGCCCATTTTGGATCTCAGCCAGCTAAACAAATCAGTGGTTCAGACCAAGTTCCGCATGGTCACGATTCAATCCATCCTCCCATTTCTTTGGGAGGGTGTGTGGATGTGCTCGATAGACCTCCAGGATGCGTATTACCACATCAAAATGGACAAATGCTCCAGGAGTCTCCTTCACTTCTGGCTGGGAGCCAATCATTACCAATTCAGAGCCCTGCCATTTGGTCTCTCGATGGCCCCCAGAGTGTTCACAAAATGCCTAGCAGTGGTGACAGCTCATAGGTTCATAGGTGGGTACTAGGCTATCAGCCCAAGGGCCTATGTAAGCCTAGCCAACAAGGTTCCCTGGCTTACGCCACCCAAGAAAGTTATTTTCCTATGCCACTGTCGAGCAGAGACACAGAAGTGATCCCCGGGGTTTATTTCCTATTTCCCATTCACTCATCAAGATTTTTCTTGAACAGTGCTAATGAAGAACTTTGCTTGACATAGATGGGTAGCCTGTTCCAGAGTATGGGAAGTCTCTGGGATAGGAATCTATCCCTCCAGCATGTCCTGTTTATTGTGGTGACATCATCTGAGACTTCAGGGATTCCAGGAGTTTCTGTATTTAGATGATTGGCTCCTCTCTGCCCCCACCAAGTGCCTTCTTGTCAGGGCCCTCTGCTACACTCTAGCACTAGAGGAGTTGCTGAGCATCACCATTCCCGGGGAAAAATCCAATCTTCAGCCCACACAACAACTGGAATTTATAAGGGCAGTATTCAACACTCAAACAAATTTGGTCTCTCTTCCCCCTCACAGACTTCAGAGATTAAGGGCACAAGTGCATGTGATACTCTGTCGAAGGAAGGCGTCTACAAGGGAAGTTCTTCAGGCTCTGGGGTCCATGGCAGCGGCCATCTTAATTGTTCCCCTAGCCAGATTACATATGAGACTACTACAATGACTCCTTCTGTCCTAGCAGATATCCAGTCTTCATCCCTTGAGCTCTCAGATTCTCATCACCAACCCCTGCAAACAAGATCTCCTCTGGTGGATGAGTGCAGACGAAAATCTTTGGTGTCGTCCCTTCCAGGCTTCCCAACCCAGTGCCACAGTGACCATGGACACTTCCCTGATAGGGTGGGGGGGACCACTTCCAAGGAATGTCAGTCCAAGGCACGTGGTCCAGCATAGAGGTCAACTTGCATATCAATATCCTGGAGTTAAGAGCGGTGCTATTGGCGTCGTAAGCATTCCACCCGCTCCTTCCCTCAGGAATTATTGCTATCCAATCGGACAGCATGTCCTTCATCTGGTACATAAACAAACAGGGTGGGACCAAATCCTATCCCCTATGTCACAAGGCCATGAGAATCTGGCATTGGGTGATAGCTTCCAGCCGCTTTCTGATTGCAACGCATATCCCGGGGGGCTCAAATGTGATTGCAGACAAGCTGAGCGGATGCATCCTTCGTCCTCAAGAGTGGTCTCTCAATCCGAGCATGACGGCAGTAATCTACAGCCATTGAGGCCAGCCATGCTGCGACCTTTTCGCCTCCCCCTCAAACACAAAATGCAGCAGCTACTTTGCCCTTTTTCCCCCTCACGGGGAGTCATGGAGAGACGCTTTGACTCATGATTGGCCCATGGGTCTCCTTTATGCTTATCTGCCGATACCTCTGATCCCCCTTTTCTTAAGGAAAGCTATTCGGTTGAGAAGCAAAGTGATCCTCATTGCCCTTTTCTGGCCTCATCAAGTGTGGTTTCCCTTCCTCCGACCTCACCTGTTACAACCTCCTTGGATCCTGGACACTTGTCAGGACCTCATATCTCACCCACAATGGCTGACTCCCCCGAATCTATCCACTCTCAAGCTGACGGCTTGGCTTCTCCACTTCTGTTAGTTGCCAGACAGGAAACCCTCTCCTCATCTGCCCGTGATATTATTCTGGCCTCCCTTAAACCATCCACCAGAAAACTTTACAGGGACAAATGGAAAATATTCTTTACCTGGTCACATAATCAGATGCAAAATCCATTTTCAACTCCTGTAGCTACTATTCTTCACTATCTTTCTGAGTTGTTTGACAATGGTGCATCAGCTTCCACCATTCAAGTCCATTTAGCAGCTATTTCCAACTTCCACAATGGTTCAGATGGAGTCCTGCTCGTTTCCTCCTGACTTTGCAAGACCTTCCTCAAGGGAATTTTCCATAGCAGACCTCCTATCAGACAGCCGGTGGAGACATGGAACCTCTCCCGGGTTCTCCAGTCCCTCTCTCTACCCCCTTTTGAACCTGCTACGACATGTGATCTAAAATTCCTGTCATGGAAATCCTTGTTTTTGGTGGCAGTCACTTCAGCCAGACGAATATCTGAGTTGCAAGCCTTATGCATCAAGATCCCCTATCTAATCTTCCATAAGGACAGAGTATCACTTCGTACTAACCCATCCTTTCTTCTCAAAGTGGTTTCCGACTTCTCTGTTAACCAGTCCATTGAACTCCCTGTATTCTTCCCAAATTATTCAAACAAGGGAGAATACTGCCTGCATTCATTGGATGTTCATAGACAACTACATTTCTACCTGGACAGAACTAAGTCCTTTCGCAAGTCGGACCAACTTTTCATTTCAAAAAACAAACTGGAACAAGCAACAAACTAGTGAAACCAAAAAGACACCAACTCCAACTACCCAGTCGTCAGGGACATACATGCACAGTCAAAGCGCACAGTAAAAGCTGTACCAAGTTAGATATAAATCCAAAAAGCGTCACTTCAAATGTGTTGTTTAACGCGATTTTTAATAAAAAGAAAAAGCGTTTTCGCTATAGACAAAGCTAAAGCTTCTTCAGAACAGAACAAAACATTTAAAAAATACCGCCAAATTCAATATATATATTACGTATTACGTACCAACATGAACTCACTAATTAAAAATGCTTAAAGACACAGGTACAATCATACATTGCTTATGCACAAATTCATTAACACAACTACCAAATGACACTAGAATGAATATCAGAAAGTAAACTATTACAATTTGCTAAAAATGTAAACAATTACAATTAATCTTCTAATGTCAACAATCCTAATTCATTAGTAGTTATTTCTTACCTACTCTACAATCTAAATTACATTATTTATTTTACCAACGCCTAAAATTTAACTATTCTGTAGTCAACATCGCATCCAGCTGACAATACCGCACTAAACTGTCTCATAATCAAATCGATAAAAATGTATATCAAATATAGAATAACTAATGATACATCAATTTTATACTTGATTTATAGTCTTCCTGACTTGTGTGCATGGATCCACGTATAACAATAAGGAAGGTTAGTGTTAAAAACCTAACTTGTAAAATCCACTACATTAGTAATGTCAAAATAAACTATGATCAAAACTAGGTGTATATATAAAAATATTAATAAAAATAAAAATATGACCTGTTGTTGACCTAAAACTAAAACAAACTAATGCCATCTCCTGTAATTCCTCATTTTTAATATACAGCAAATGTTACAATGCTCATTTAGTCCTGGAACGCTAAATGAATTTAATAACAATTGCCATTCTAGTTCACAAATTTCAAGCAACAAACTAACTGGTCCTCCCCTTATAGAGTGCGAGACTTCATCAATGGCCATAACATAAAAACTATGCCCTTGGTATTTCATACAATGTTTAGCTAGGGCATTCTCTGTTTTTTTAGTTTTTATTGCATATACATGTTCATAGATGCTGTCTCGCAATCTCCTATCCGTTTTTCCAATGTAGAATGCTTCACAGCAATTACATTGAGCCAAATAAACTATGGATCTAGATGCACAGTTAAGCCTGTGGTGAATATAATATTTCCTACCTGCGATCTTAGAAAAATTGCAGGCTTTGATGACTTTGCAATGCTTGCAAAACCCACATTGGAAACATCCCTTGGACCTTGTATTGTTGTTTGGTCTATTGTTCCTTTCAAGAATTGCTTTAAGATTACTACCTCGTTTGTACACAAATCTTGGTCTATCACCTAATTTTTCAAAAAGCTCCTCATTATTCAAAATAAAGTACCAATTTTTAGTTAGGATATGTTGTATGTCCCGAGAATTAATACTAAAGGTAGAAATAAAGCTAGTATTAAAAGATTTTATGGTCGTATTATACATTATACCATTGCTATTCCTTACTTCCATATTACACACTCTTACATCAGAGTTGGAACTTACAATTTGAACTTCAACTATTTTGTTTTTAAGTAGTGGAGAATAGGTACCTCTTGAACACTTGATGTTAACCTCCTCCATTAGTTCAGAAAACATAACCATGGGATAATCTCTGCTCATAAACATTTTCCTTAAATTACTGCATTCACAAACAAATGCAGTTTCTCTACTACACATCCTAGCAGCTCTTATCAATTGGCCCTTGATAACGGCTCTTTTTTGCTTTAATGGGTGTGAGCTTTTAAAATGTAAAAAGGAATTGCAATATGTTGGTTTCCTATAAATAGTAGAAAAATATTCTAAATTAATTGCATCCTTACAAAGTTTCACATCCAAATAGTCAATTTCAATAGTCGAGTAATTAAATGTGAACTTCAGGAAAGGTGTAGTCTCACTGAAAATATTGATCAATGTTAAAGCTTCTTCTTCATTCCCCTTAAACAAAATGAACACATCATCTAGGTACCTTGTATAAAATTTAATTTTACCCATTAAGGTGGCATCAGAAAATATATACGTCTTCTCCCAATATGCCATAAACAGGTTAGCGATGCTTGCACCACATGGTGACCCCATCGCTATACCTTGTTTCTGTAGATAAACAATACCACTAAAGGTAAAATAATTTGATGTTAAAATAATATCAAGAAGTTCTGTGACAATGTCTATCTCATTTTTTGTAACCTTTAGGTCAATAAGCATTAAGGAGATCCACTCTACTGCTTCTAAATGGGGTATGGATGTGTAGAGGTCAATTACATCAACAGTAAGGAAATTCAATGAGTTATCAAATTTTATATTACCCATGTTTTGGAGGAAAGACCATGAATCCTTACATATACCTGGAATAAGTTTCAAATATTTCATCAAAATAAGTTCCACAAGTTGTGCACATGGGTATGTTATTGATAAGTGGCTATCAATTAAAGCACGCATTGGTGGATTATACATATCCTTGTGGATCTTCGGAATACCGAAGATTACAGGATTTTTTGGCATACTAATATCAATATAGTTGTAAGTATCTAGATCTATTTTTCCACCAATAAACATGTCCTTAAAGTAGCCTCTAATCCTCATTTGTGTTACATTCATTTCATTTAGTGAGGATAATGTATAAGCTGGACTATTTAATACAACCTCCATTTTTGCTATATAGGTGTGGTTGTTGAAAATGACCAACCCACCTCCTTTATCAGGTTTAACCACACGTGTTGCTGATGAACAAAGATGTTTAAGACAACTAATTTGTTCATCTGTAACATTATAATCTAAGTATTTCTTCGTGGATGATTGCAATTGGAACATGTGCCTAATATCTAACTCACATGCACTCTCGAAGAGGGCCAAGCCTACATGTAAAGGGGGATTAAAAGTACTAGCCAGTTTAAGCTTAGTTTCATTAACTATATCATTATTATTGAAAATGGTATTAAGATTTAACTTCCGGACATAGCATTTTAAGTCAATAAGTGTTTTAGGCAAATTACATTTCTTTGTAGGTACAAACGTATTTCCATATGCTAAAAGTTCAATCAAACAAGGTTCTAAAGAAATACTTGAAAAATTATAAATAGTGAAATCGCCCTTTTTGTTAGTTAATATTTTTAACTTGTTATTGTACAAATCATGTACTGACATGTCCTCTGAAACTGTTAGTTCCGTGGGTTGTTCCAATTTTTCTGTTGGAACTTCGAGTTCCGTGGCCCTAAAAAACGGCCATTGTTCCTGTTATTATTAAAGTTGTTGTATCTACTGTTCCCATACTTTGGGGAGCCGTTTTTGTTGTCATTTGCCCGTATTCTGTTGCTACGTCTAGGACCTTGGGCTTCTGTGTCTTCTTCAGGGATCTAAGAGTTGTGACCATTAGAAGTCGAAGGAAAATCCGGCCTCTCATTGTCTACTTCATTAATGGGGGTACTTCCTGGAGTTCTCAATTTAATATAAGCAGTGTTATTCCTATAGGAAAGCCTGTCCCTCATTAACTTTTTGTTTTTATTAAATTTTAACTTTTGTATAAGAGAATCTATACTCGTAAAAATACGAGTGTAGTCAAACTTGTATCTTTCAAAATCGAGATCATTCTTTAATGTTGTATCAAGTTCATTCACTTCATTAATTAGCTTGTCTATTTGTTTATTGTAATGTTTAATCATCAGGTCCAACAATTGTAGACCCTGATTGTCAAATAACTGTGCTAATTCTTTATTAAAGTCATTATCATGAAATAAACCCGTAGGGCAAAAGTTGGATCTTAAGCCCTTAGGAATAATCTTCTCAACCGAACATTGTCGAAAGTACATCACTTCTAATTGGAGTTTCTTTAATTTTAAAAGTTTTAAATCGAAACTTTTTAAGTTATCAGCAATAGTGATGCCACTTACTGTTGTTTTTTTGTGAATCCATGCCCGGTAGTTCCTGAAAAACTTCAAAATTCATATTCTCGATGTTCCTTATCCAGACATCTGTGTTCGGAACCCCAATAAGCCCATGGCTAGGCTGATTGTTTTGAAGTGGCAAAAGTTGCTGATCATAAGTTGTTTCATTTGATGGCGGCATAGCATTAGAAGAAACTAATGTTTGTTGCGGCCATGGTGCTTGCCCTGGTGGTATAGAAGCACCCAGAAAACCTCCGGTTAGTGGAATGGTAGAAATACCACTGGTCTTTGATTTAGCTGTACTTAATAATTGTTCATGATGTTCAGACACCCCATTAGTTATTCTATATTTGATATACATTTTTATCGATTTTATTATGAGACAGTTTAGTGCGGTATAGTCAGCTGGATGCAATGTTGACTACAGAATAGTTAAATTTTAGGCGTTGGTAAAATAAATAATGTAATTTAGATTGTAGAGTAGGTAAGAAATAACTACTAATGAATTAGGATTGTTGACATTAGAAGATTAATTGTAATTGTTTACATTTTTAGCAAATTGTAATAGTTTACTTTCTGATATTCATTCTAGTGTCATTTGGTAGTTGTGTTAATGAATTTGTGCATAAGCAATGTATGATTGTACCTGTGCCTTTAAGCATTTTTAATTAGTGAGTTCATGTTGGTACGTAATACGTAATATATATATTGAATTTGGCGGTATTTTTTAAATGTTTTGTTCTGTTCTGAAGAAGCTTTAGCTTTGTCTATAGCGAAAACGCTTTTTCTTTTTATTAAAAATCACGTTAAACAACACATTTGAAGTGACGCTTTTTGGATTTATATCTAACTTGGTACAGCTTTTACTGTGCGCTTTGACTGTGCACGTATGTCCCTGATGACTGGGAAGTTGGAGTTGGCAACTTTTCATTTCCTTTTCTGGTCCTAAAATAGGGTGGGCAGTATCTACAGTTACTTTGTCAAAATGGCTCAGGGATTGCATTACCTTCTCATATTCGCTTACGAATGAACCTAAGCCTGCTCAAATCAAAGATCACTCAACTAGGGCTATCGCAGCATCTCTTGCCTTCCACTCCAGGGCCTCCATGGATGACATCTGTGCAGCAGCCATTTGGGCTAAACCTCATACCTTTATCAAGCATTACAAATTGGATTTGATGTCCAGGGGAAGAGCGGCCTTTGGCTCGATGGTTCTCAGGAATGTTCTTCCATAAGGGCCACCCAGGTTCTCCAAGTAGCTTGGGATTCTGTCCCATCAGTGATTAATAGGAAGAAGATTAACAACTTCAGATAAAGAAGTTATGTCTTACCATAACATTCCATCTGAGTTGCTGATCTTCTTCCAGTCATCACACCCTCCCACCGGCCCCCACCGAAGGCTCCTGGTGGATCTTCTGGGTCTTTGTGGTGTTCCAGGGTTTCTGAGCAGAGATGGCCTCTGACTTTTTGTTTCTTCTATATGTTGCATGCAAACTCGATCTGAGGTAACTGAGTGAAGGGAATTGTGGGTAGCAGCTTAGTTCGAGAGTTTTTGGTGCACGTGAGCTTGGTATAAGGCCGATTCGGTTCCAAGGGCTTAGAACCGAACCTATCAGTGATGACTGGATAAAAATCAACAACTCAGATGGAACGTTATGGTAAGACATAATTTCTTTTTTTGCAAGTTTCAGTTTCTGGCCATATTACTCCTCCCATCTCTCCTCTTTCAATGAGTTAGAGTCTCACTTTCCAGCTTGGCTAGAGTCAACTAATTAATCAACTTTGCATGACAGTAGACATCAAACAGATCACAGCCTGGTGTGCCACTAAAACTGTTCCCTCATATACCTCTTCACTTCTGAATAGCATTTACTAGGAATTATTTCCCCCCAAAAAAGCACACCCTTCAATCCAGAGTTTAAGCCAATATATCAATTTCTTAAAATGTTCACAGTAAAATATTTGATTTGAACTTAATTATATTTCTAGCTGCTTATGTGGTATCCTTTGCATAGTTATTCTGTTTTAATGACAAGCTTTACATAACAATGACACAGTTCTCAGTTTCTTGTTAACAATGACCCCCCCCCCCCCTCCAGCCTATGATGGAACCCAGTACTTTCTGTTACTATTGCCTTATGTAGTTTGCCTTAGTTGCATACTTGTAGCATCTCTCTCATCCTCTCAGCAAGAGACTCATGGAGAAAGCTCCCAAATCAGATATTTTTGAAAATAGCAATACTACAGATTTAGTAAGCTCACAAAATAAGACTACATTAATTACTATTCACTTTTTGAAAAAAAAAAAAGTTAATTGCAATGAATGTCATTTTTTGGTCATGAGAATCCAACACCTTT
>NC_056730.1:819750695-819785695 GCF_019279795.1 Protopterus annectens
CTGGAGGGACAGATTCATAACCCAGAGGCTACCTTCACTCTGGAATAAAATCCCAGTCCAGGTTAGGCAGAGTCCCTCACTGACTCTCTTCAAGAGGACTCTTGATGAGTGGATGGGAGATCGTAGGTTTACCCCGGGTATCACTTCTGTGTCACTGTTAGACAGAGGCACAGCATACTAACCTCGAAAAAGGGCATAGCAAAATTAATTTAAAATGGGTGGCGAAAGCCAAACACACTCTAGCTAGGCTTATAAATACCCTAGGGCAGATAGCCTAGTATGAACCTATGAACCTATGCACTTACATAACCAAACTTGAAGCAAAGCTCTCTCCACCCAAGATTGTGCTAGACAGTCAAGAGGAGAAGGTTAACACCCACACTACACCTCAAGCAACACATAGCCTTTCTAAACCCACACCACCAACACCCTCATATAGCAACACTAAACCCTCATATGTGATGGCCCTAAACAGTAACCTGCCCAAGCAACAAGGACCTCCAAAGCTGAAATGCAAACAAACACCAATCACAACCAAAGTGTCACATAGCTCACAACACCATCGTGCCACCCAACAGACCCTAAGGCAAGACAATGTACCCAACACTTTAGTCATAGGTAACTCTATAGTCAGGCACACTGATGTCCCACTCACCAGGCTGAATAAGAAGAAAATTACAGTCAACTGCCTGTCGGGTGCCAGGATCCACCTCATAATGCATGTACACAATTCACTCCACAACAAGTACAAATAGGACTCTGTCATTGTTCATGTTGGAGTGAATGACTTGAGACATACCTCCCTGGACTACATGAAAAAAAACATGGAAGAGCTCTCGGATCATGTGGCCCAGGCAGGTATGACCCTAGCCCTGAGTAGCATCCTGCCTTCGCCTAGAATGATACCACAGTATAAGCACAAAATGATTGACTTCGACAATTGGCTAAGCTTTGGGTGTTATTCAAAGGGGATCCAGTATCTGTCTGCCTGGAACGACATGATCGACAGACCACAATGCTTTACCAGAGATGGTCTGCATCTGTCGCCCCTGGGATTCAGGTTACTGGCTAAGGCTCTTGCCACCCCTATAGTGCCTTTTCTAGGCAAATTTCGAAGGACAAAACCACCACCATAACAGGTACAAGCATGCAAAATCTGAAGGCAATGCTACTCAATGCTAGAAGTCTAAACCTCAAAATGCACTCTCTCAAGACACTCCTAAAAATGGAGAACATTGATATCTGTGCAGTACCTGGTTCAAGGCTCCAGAGTGCACCCCTGCAACACCAGGCTACAACTCTTACCACTCTTTTCAGCCACCACACCAGGATCAAAACACTAAAGGTGGACGAGTGTCCATATTCACCAAGGATATTAACACCACCAGGCTAGTTGCCCAACACAATGTGTCTGAAATTCTCCAGGTACAACTAACACTAGGTAAGAGTGCAATACAAATTGTAGCTTGCCACAGATCCCCCACCATGCCCCAGGATTCTCACTACACCTTTCTAAACATACTGGAAAATATTAACATACAACCAAACACCCTAATACTGGGTGATTTCTACTACCCTGCCATTAACTGGGAAAACTACTCGTGTACCAACACCTTTGTCCAACGGTTCTTGGAATTCATAAATTCCAATGCCCTAGATCAACTAATCCATAATCCCACCAGGGGCTCCAATATCTTAGACCTGGTCATTACCAACAAGGGAAATTGATGCTCCACACTTACGGTCACCCCCTCGTTGGTCAGGTCTGATCATAAGCTAATCACCCTTGACATCCACGTCCCTCCCCCACCCCCCAGTAAGTAAACCTCCATAAAAATCTTCTCCAAAGCCAACTTCATGCTACTCAAGTCAGAAGTGACAAACTTCATGACATCCATGCAGACAGGAACTGAAAGTTCGACTGCTGAATCCTACACTAAGGCACTGTACGAGCACATCCACTCATACATGAATCGTGCCATCCCAAATAGAACCAAGACTTTCTCCTCCAAAAAAAGGAAGCCATTCTGGTGGTCCCCTGCCATAAACAAACTTTACAACAAAAGGAAGAAACTGCTGCAGAAAAGAGGAAAATCCCAGGATGCAAAAAACTCCCTTACCACCCTCAGTAAGAAACTGAAATCCCTCATAAAATCCTCCAAAGCTAGTTACAAAAATAAAATTGACAAAGATTCCAAAGACAACCACAAGGCATTCTATAGCTATGTCAAGAATCTAAATGACAATGCTCAGATCTGCTCTGAGCTACAACAGAATGGCATTGACTATACTGATCCCAAGGATATTGCCAATATCCTGGCAGATTGATTCAGTGCCAACTTCACCTCCTCCCACCCCTAAAGGGCCCATCTCAATACAGAAAGATTGCCAAATTCCAGTAATAACGGCCACACAGGTAAAAAACTGCACTCTCCAAAGCTAAGAATTCAGCATCCATGGGACCAGACGACATCCCGGGCTGTGTACTACATGAATTGGTAACTCATCTAAGTGTCATGTTTAATCATAGCCTCACGTCAGGATTTGTGCCCACTGAGTGGCGCATAGCTACAGTTATCCCACTCCACAAGGGGGGATCCACCTTGGATCCTGGGAACTACCACCCCATCAGTCTGATAAGCCTGATCTGCAAGGCCATGTAACATATTATCATGGAACTTATAAACAAAGACATTGGCAACCTTCAAACACTGGACCCCACCCAGTTTGTGTTCGTGAAGGGCCGATCTTGTCTCCTGAACCTGACTAACTTCTTCGAATCAGTCTCCAGAGCTGTTGATGAGGGAAAGGTGGTCCACTCAGCCTATCTAGACCTCACCAAGGCCTTCAACACCATCCCCCACTCTGAAATCATAGATAAACTTACTAAGTTGGGCGTTAATCCCTACGTCACTCAATGGTTGCCAAGTGACTTATTGACAGAACCCACACTGTAAAAGTAGCCGACTCCAAATCCAGTTCCAAACAAGTGACAAGTGGAGTATCTCAGGGTTCAGTCCTGGGACCGCTCTTGTTTGGCATCTACTTCTCTGAAGTACAGGCCAACACTAAGGGACTCTGGCTAACAAAGTTCACAGATGACTGCAAACTGGGAGCCATTATTGAATCCCCAAATGATGTGGATATTCTACAAAAGGGCCTTACAGAAACAGATGCTTGGTGCCAGAGGCATGGGCTCAAGCTCACTGCCATAAAATGCATAGTAATCCCCTTTGGGAAAAAACATGTACCCATGAATTACCACATAGGTGGCAGTACACTAAACACCGAAAGTGTGATGAGAGACTTAGGGACACAGGTTGACAGTGGTCTCTCCTTCGATAACCACATCGCCACAACAGTCAGGAAATCCTTCTATGTGGCACACCACATCATTAAGGGCTTTTCATCCAAAAAAAAGGATGTCATTGTCCCACTGTACTCATCCCTCATTAGACCCATTATAAACTACTACGCCCCGTTTGGTATGTACCTCTCAAGACATCTGCAACAACTGGAAAGGCCGCAGAAATATCTCACTAAAAGAATCACAGGCCTTAAGCAGATGCCCTATGCTGACCGTCTAAAAAAACTCCAGCTATACTCTGTCTTATATCATCTACTCAGACGCGATCTCTGCTTAACATACAAGGCCATGTCAAACCCAGAGCTTTTGGACATGCGACACTTAAAGAAACCCCAATCCCTCAGAGCCACATGCTCCAGGGATTTAAACCTTGTCATCACAATGAACAAAACATGCTAGAGTTATAGGTTCCTGACCCAGAGGCTCCCCAGACTCTGGAATAGACTGCCCATACATGTCAAGCAGATTGCCTCTTTGACCTTATTCAAAAGGAACCTTGACGATTGGATGGGAGATAGAAATTCACCCCAGGATCACGTCAATCGCCCTGCTAGACAGGGATCCAGGGAAGTAAATACTGTGGGAAGAAATAGCCAGGGAATTGTTATGTCTAGGCTTATATAGGCCCTAGGGCCGATAGACTAGTACCGACCTATGAACCTATGACTGCATCATTTGGAGGCTGAACAAAATGAGAAGCAGCATCAACATAGCAGGAAGATGCTTTGTCAGAGTGATGGAGGAACTGGGGAAGGGAATAACTGAACCCCAGAAGCAATGAAGATCAGTAAATTCTTTCCACAGTTTACAGAGGGTGATAATTTTGATAGTTTTATTCATATACTTGAAAGAGTATGTAAACAGCATAATGTTGACCAAGAGCTCTGGGTACATTTCCTGACCCCCTTACTTCATGGTAGAACTGTAACTGCTGTTTCTAAATTGTCAGATACTGATTGTTTAAATTATGATAAAGTAAAACAATGTTTATTGGAATGTTTTAAGTTAACACTTGAAGCTTACTAAAAAATTTCATGAGCATAGACGCAAGGCAGATGAAAGTGTACGTGATTATACTGCTAAGTTAAGCACTTATTTTCATAGGTCAGTGAGTGGGTGTCAGATCACCACTTTTGAAAGCCTTTTGGTGAGGGGAACAAGCCCTTAACACTTTGCCTAAGGACATGAGAATCTGGGTGGCAGACTGGGAGTGTAACTCTGCAGATGAGCTGGGGAAAAAAGGGATCTCTATTTAGGAAGCAAGACATCACCACACAAGAAGGGGACACCTAAAGATGCACATGGATATAAGGGAACCCATGGCAGGCAGCCTAAACCATCTCAACAGAGTCCATCAGTAAGAAGTGGAAGCCATGTGGCATACAGATGTCCATGGAAGCAAGGTGGGGAACAAAAGGTGGGGGAGCCAGTAAGTGGGGGTAACAGTATACCAGTGGTAAGTTGTCTGGAGACAGCAAGGGTACCAGACTATCACCAGAGTGTATATTGTATCTTAGTAGATGGAAAACAGGCCAGTACTAAGAGAGACACAGCCTCTGATATGACCACCTTCCTTCCATGGGCCTCTGTATGCTACATGGCCCAACTGGTTACATTTAAACCATTATGAAGCCTTCAGTGGTTAAAGAGGAGCAGTACTTGCTGAGGCAGTCCACTTCAGTCAGAGGTTTAGGAGGGAGCCCATTTCAAATGCCTTTGGCCAGGGTTCACCTTGACTGGGAGGGTGGAAGAAGAACCAAGCAAGTAGGTGTGTTTGAGGATATCCCTGCAGATGTTCTTCGTGTTTCACTGTTGCAGTCATCACATTTGGGTTATCAAGAGGAGCAGTGCTTGCTGAGGCAGTCCACTTCAGTCAGAGGTTTAGGAAGGACCCCATTCCAAATGCCTTTGGCCAGGGTTCACCTTGACTGGGAGGGTGTAAGAAGAAGCAAGCAAGTAGGTGTGTTTGAGGATATCCGTGCAGATGTCCCGACAGAGAATGATTTTGATAATGCAGTACCTTGTATGCATGCAGTTACATGCAATCAGGCTTGGAGACAGGCATGTGGGGCTGGTAGCCTGGGGGAGAGCCAAACAGAACCCACACATGAAGCCAGGGCTGGTGAGGTGGCTATTTCAGGGAGGGAGCTACCCTGTAGCAGTGAACCTGCAGATGAGCCACAGCTGCTTTCCTTGCTTTTACTCACTATTTGTTCTGCCTCCCATATCTACCCCAATTAATACTTCTAATAAATAATTTTTCTCACTCTTCCCTCTCTTCCTCTCTTCATCCTTAACCACCATTTGAATTTTTCCACTCTGATATTTGCTTTATGGGTGAGTAATGAACTGTTACACTTATAACATGTCAGCATTCTGCACTAGAACTGAATCTGTTCAAATTGAATCATTTGCAGTGCAACGCTTTCATTTTGAAGCATGTCAGCACTTCAAAGTTATACCTAGGGGAATGCACATTTTTTTTGCAAGCCAGCACAAAGTGAAGTGTATCCAGAGTTATTAGGCAAGTGGCAACAAATTAATTTAGAGGCAACCGTCAAATATTTGCAGCTTTTATTTGATTTTAAATCAGAGGAACAATGTCTTGCACAAAGAGTCATTGCCTTACAAAGTGATATAGAAGCACAATTTAAAAGTGAACAATACACCTCTAGACTTGATGAACTTTTTTGTAACCTGACACGTTATGACAAGTTACAAATGATTAAAACCAGAAAACTAACAAGCCATTTTCTTGATTTTAAACAAGGACATATTTTTGTTTGTCCTAAGAATTAATTCAAAAGAGACAAACCTGCTAATAACGCAGCTGTGGGTTCCATGGCTAACCACAGTAGCAGTAAAGAGGCTAAGTCAACAGGTACACCTAAAACATATGTGAATGTATTACTAACTGAAAAAGAAAAGAAGCAAGGAGAAGCAACTGAACTAATAGATGTTTCATAATTGGTAAAGAGGAAAAACACAGTTGTTGTCAAGCAGAAATACATGCTCCGTATTATGATTTACTAGGTGCTAAATCTAAAGGAACAACAATGCCTGACTCAATTTTTTCCATGCTCCCACTACTCATAAAAGAAAGAATAAAACACAACAGACAAAGATCTCTCAGCAGAGGGCACAATAGGAGGAAGATGTCAACTTAGAATGCAACCAGAACCAATTGGTATACAACTTATTGAACTATGTCCTTAATGAAGATGAAATTAGACTGCTGAATAAAGGACTGTCATCATTCCTGCAGCACCTTCTAAAGTGAGTGATGTCATATTTGACCTTAGACTGTTTGCTAGAAATGAATTACTCAAAATTCTGTATAAGGAAGATGAGCATGGCATATCCAATACTTTGAGAAAAAAGTTAATTTATACCTCCAGCGCATCCTGCAATGGATGTATTCTTGAATGTGTGTGAAAGAGAACTTTCTGAATATATGAACTCACGACATTCAGAGTTTTTATAACTTAACAAAGGAAGAAAGACAAGCTCTTCATGAATTAATGTCCAATAAGGAACAGACTGATAGACCAGCAGACAAGGGAGGCACAGTTGTTATTCTCAGTTATGAGTGGTACATATGAAGAATGGAAGATATGCTTTGCTTAGTCTCTACCTATGAAGTGACAGACGAAGCCATGGCAAAGGATATAAAAAGACATATAAAGAATACTTTGGAAGATTTCTATGCTATGCAAATCATTACCAATGACTTGCATCAGTATTATTTAGTTGAACATCCAGTGATTCCTGTCATTAATGGACTACCGAAGATATACAAGGATCAACACAATCCCGCATTGAGACCAATAGGTACTGGGTGGTCTACCGAGCCAGTGTCAGTATGGGTAGAGAAGCAATTGAAACCAGCTCTATGCATAGCACCAGCTGTGCTTAAAGATACACTTCAATTTTTGAATGTGCTATTTGAGTCTATGGATGCAAACAGGGCTACAGCTAGTTTTTTATTTGTAACCCTTGACGTCAACAACTTGTTTACTGTTATTACTAATGCACATGGTGTACAAGCGGTTAAACATTTCTTGAGTAAACACAACATCCATGACAACAGTACTATAATTTGTTCTGGAAAATAACATCTTTATGTTTCAAGAGAAGATTTACTGGCAGCGGTGGGGTATTACCATAGGAACACCCTGCGCTAATTGTTATGCAAACATGGTACTTGGGCTTTGGGAAGAAGAACATATTTTTACTACCAAGAATTTATGGAGAGACAAGATCATCTTCTACCATAGGTTTGTGGATGATGTCTTTTTTCTTTGGAAAGGCGATGTAATGGAACTTAGACAGTTTGTGTCATATTTAGAAATCACCACCAGTTTTCTACACTTTACCCTGAATTTGAATTTCTGGATGTTCAGGTTTTTTTAGATGAGAATAGTGAAATGGGGAACACACTATACAGGAAAACATGTTGGAAGAATACGTTGCTTAGTTACGACAGCATGCATCCATGACATACCTTCTCTAATATAGTAAAAGGTCAAGCACTGAGAGCATCCAGACTAATCACTGATGATTCACAACTTCACAGTGAGTTAGAATTATCTGACAACGTTAAACAACATTGCTATAATAAACAGCCAGTAAGTGACATTGTATGTAATGTCAAAAAGGCAAGGAGAACACAAGGCAAAGCATGGTTTAGTAATAAAGGCATGGCACTGGAAAAAGTGACCAATGAAGACAAGGAGTTGAATGTCAGAGTGCCAATGAAATACAGCAGTGATATAGAAGGCATCTGCAATATTGCGAGAAACAACTGGAAAATTTTAGCTAACAATGATGAACTTAGGTTGATACTTTTACACAAACAACTTCCAGCTTCAATACAAAGTTGCCAGCAAGTGAAAGGGTTGGGACTTATTGTTGCCGGTGATGCAAGGCTTGTAAATTAATATCTGAAAACAACACTTTCATGCACCCAATTACACGGGTAATATACCAACCTAAACTCTATGCTGAGTGTTGCTCTTGCAATGTGATATATCTTGCCAAATGTGGATCCTGTACTAACCTTCAGATAAGGGAAATAAAATTGTAGTGATGCATTATTTACAATATAGTAAAATGTGCTATGATTTACTTCATGATGAAGATGTTTATGAAGTGATGACAATAGCTAAATTAGGAGAAGCTAAACTTAATTATAAAGATTTAATAAATAAGGGGTATAGATTGGGCTACTGGTCTGATTTAGATGTGGATAAGAAGTTATCTTATGAAAAGTCAGATCATGCATATTTTTATTGTTTACTGAACGTGCATAAACAAATGTTAGATCCACCAGGAAGACCAATAGTCTCAACCAGGAAATACTTTCTGCACAATTTAGGAATTGTACTGCATAAATATTTGTTAAAACAAGTAGTTCATCTTCAATCATATATTAAAGACTCTGTAGATTTTATAAGTAAGATCGATAAAGTAGTATGGAAGGATAGCATGTTTTGGATGACATTGGATGTAAGAAGCCTGTATACCAATATCAAACACAATTTTGGCATGGAAGCCCTTAAATTATATCTAGGTGACAAACAAGGGAGCCCGCAGGATTTTTTGCAGGGGGGTGCAAACCCAAGCCCCGCCCATGCAGCCCCACCCCCTCTGTTGCCCCACCCACTCAGCCCCACCCACCCACGGAGCCATTCCAGTGTCCCATTGCTTGGCTATTTCTCCCCATTTGTCATAGACACTGTTCAAATCTCTCAGTGTGCATACTGTTTTATGCTTTACTTCTACAATGATTACAGATATTTGGATTTCATTTACAACTTTTATAGCACAAACACTGATAGACATTTACTAAACCTAAACAAAGCAATAGTCCTACAATGAAAACAGACTTAGCATTAAAACTTCTCTACCTTTGAAACCCACATTCACTGAAACATTGGAACCCACATTCAAAGAAAATGCATCTGGCCAGTGGCAGGGTAAGTTTGCCTTTGGACTGTTTTCAAATCATAGGCTCCTTGCACACATTTTTAGAACCATGGAAAAGTTATTTGATTCACCTTCCTGACTGTATTAATTATACTATATAATAATTGAATTATATCCCTTGTATATAGTACAGCACCACTAGTTGAAGCGTGTTTTAAATTTATAGTTCTGAACATTTTTCCTTTAAACAATGAAACAAATCATATGAACCAATAATGATAACCTGCCCAATTCAGAACATTTCAACCATAAAGGGCCACTCTACTCAAACTTCTGTCATACAATCCACCAATATCAATTGATATGCAGAATCTTTGCAGAAGTAAAAGTCATCTGAATAATTCCACATTAAAGAGATCTGAAACCAGTGAAGAGGTTGTTGCTAGAAAACAACTTTATATTTCAGTGTTTAATCTACAAATTCAATGCCTGCCGCCCTTGAAGAATAAATTGCCTACATTATATTAAAAAAATGGTAAGCTGGTATATTGCAATAGGGAATAGGTGGCAAGCTGAAAAACAGGTTCATAGTTATTAGCATCTCATCCAAAGGAGGACACACTCAGGACTATAGCACTCCACCTCCTTAAAATACACATCTACATGTTGTGGGAGTAGAACCTATAACCTTCTGTATCAAGATGCAAGTATGCTACCTGCTGTGCTGCTTTAAAAATTCCATACTACAATAGTGATACCATTTTCTAAACAAAACAGTTGCACATTTTAAGTAGGCTTAGCATGAGGAGCAGTAAATTTCTCTTCCCTTAAAACTCACAATTCCTTGAAAATGCACATTTTCTAAACAAAACAGTTGCACATTTTAAGTAGGCTTAGCATGAGGAGCAGTAAATTTCTCCTCCCTTAAAACTCACAATTCCTTGAAAATGCACATTTTCTAAACAAAACAGTTGCACATTTTAAGTAGGCTTAGCATGAGGAGCAGTAAATTTCTCTTCCTTAAAACTCACAATTCCTTGAAAATGCACATTTTCTAAACAAAACAGTTGCACATTTTAAGTAGGCTTAGCATGAGGAGCAGTAAATTTCTCTTCCCTTAAAACTCACAATTCCTTGAAAATGCACTTGAAAATAAAATCCACCTGCTAACTCTAACTAGGGCATTTCACTCTCTCTCTCTCTCACACACACCTCAACCTCTTAGTGCAAGAAATCTGGACAAAGCCTAAAATAAATAGGAACAGATTATAAATATTTCTGTCATGAACCAAGAACATTGCTAGAATCTGATAAAATTAACTTTATCAGAGGCTGAGGGAATCAAACCACAGAGTACAGGAAGCAGTTTATCACCAGCTCTTAGCTTTAATCTCCTACGCTAACTGCCAGACTAAATGAAGCTAAGCACCTTGTGTGGGAATAGAACCGACAGTCTTATGAAACATCTCATTTTAGGCATAGTGATTTATAAAGCTGTATTGTCATATTACAAATGCTACAATTAATACTCACAGAAAAATGTGCTAACTCAGCCTTTCACAGCAAATTCAAAGGTTTGCAAACCCATTTCACAATACATGCAAAAGATCACAAACAGCTTTGTCCACTTAATATAAGAGAAATGAGAAACATAATTGTTGCAGTACGCAACAGATATTCTATTACTTGCAAATACATTACACTAATCTCTATTACAACCTACTTGATATTGGAAGACTGCTCTTTTGTAGTGTGTGTAGGTTTCAGTAATTATTCTTAAACTGACTCTGAATACATTTATTTTTCTCTGCTATAATCTGTCATATTTCATCAATTTCTGTACTTTTTGGCATACACTTTGGAAACAGACAGAACAGACTTCCCTGCTGGTGTGTCTGAAACTGTGAAGTCATACTGACTGGCTAATATAAAGGTATGCTTTTGTAGACTAGGGATTATTTCAATTGCAAACACATTTGTGACCACCATATTTTTTTAAAAATAATCAAATTAGGAAGTTCTCTGACAACACAGTTCTGATAACAAATATATTTTATTTTATTACTACAACTGAGTAAATTAGCATATTATTAATGCCCTGTGCTTGCCAGATAGTTATAGGTTCATAGGTTCATACTAGGCTATCTGCCCCAAGGCATTTATAAGCCTAGCCCAAATTATTGTGGCTTACGCCACCCCTTATATGAAAAAATACTGTGCCCATTAGTTTGTTATGCCTCTGTCCAGCAGTGACCCAGAGATGATTCCCGGGGTAAACCTACGATCTCCCATCCACAGGTCTAGATTTCTCTTGAACAGAGTCAGTGAGGTGCTCTGCCTCACATGGACCGGGATTTTATTCCACAGCATAGGGAGTCTCTGAGTGATAAATCTATCCCTCCAGCACGTCCTATTTATATCCGTGCTAAGGTTTAAGTCGCTTGCTCTAGTGGTTTTGGTGGATTTGGATTTTTTGAGGTGGAGCATGTCCATTAATTCTGGGTTGGACATGGCCTTGTATGTCAGGCACATGTCACCTCTGAGCAGACGGTATGCGACTGAATAGAGCTGGAGTTTCTTCAATCTGGCAGCATATGACAGATTTTGGAGTCCCTTTATCCTTTTGGTGAGGAACTTTTGGGGTCTCTCCAATTGCTGCAGATGTCGGGTGAGATACATCCCGAATGGGGCATTGTACTCGATCATTGGTCTGATAAGTGAAGAGTACAGGGGAACAATGACCTCACTAGATCTGGATGTGAATCCCTTCATGATCAGGTGGGCAATGTAGAAGGTCTTTCCAACCACTTTAGCAATGTGAGTGTCAAAGAAAGGCCACTGTCAACCTGGGTCCCCAGGTCCCTGATAACCTCTTCTGTGCTTAGTGGATTGCCACCTATATGGTAGCTTGGGGTTACCTTGTTTTTCCCGAAGGGTATGACTATACATTTTTGGCGTTTAACTTCAGGCCATGGCTCTGGCACCAGCTATCTGTTTCCGTGAGTCCCTTCTGAAGGATATCCGTGTCCGATGCACTTTCCACTATGGCCCAGTTTGCAGTCATCTGCAAACTTTGTCAGCCAAAGTCCTCCCATGTTGGCCTGTACTTCTGAGAAGTAGATGCCAAACAATAGGGGCCAAGGACCGAGCCCTGTGGGACACCACTTGTGACCGGCTTGGAGTCTGACACAGCGCCAGCAACTCTAACCCTGTGGGTTCTGTCCTTAAGCCAGTTTGCAACCCATCTTGTGACATATGGGTTTACATTTAAGCTGGTAAGTTTTTCTACAATACCCGAGTGGGGTATTGTGTCGAAAGCCTTTGCAAGGTCAAGGTAGGCTGTATGGACTGCCTTTCCCTCATCAATGGCCTTGGTGACTATTTCAAGAAGTCGACCAAGTTCAAAAGGCATGATCTTCCCTTGACAAAGCCAAACTGGGTCGGGTCCAATGTCTGCAAGTCCCCTATATCTTTGTTTATGAGCTCCATTATGATCCTCTCCATAGCTTTGCAGACTAGACTTGTTAAGCTTATGGGGCGGTAATTACCAGGGTCCGTGAGGCCGCCTTTGTGGAGTGGGACCACAGTTGCCGTCACGCCACTCCTTGGGCACGTATCCTGTGGTAAGGCTGAGATTAAACAGCTGCCTTATGTGCGGGTTTAATTCCTCATTTAGCTCGTGTAGCACACAGCCGGGGACACCATCCGGTCCCATTGATGCTGTGTTTTTAGCTTTAGAGAGCAGCTTTGACCTGCGCATTTGAGATGTCCGGGAGGCTACACTCGGCTGGGATAGTTATCTCTCCTTTAGGGGAGAGGTGGGTGAAGTTTGCACTGAACCTGTCTGCCAGTATGTTGGCAATGTCTGTGGGTTCAGTGATTTTTGTATCATTTTGGACTAATTCTGAGCATATCTGTGAGTTTCCACCCAGGTTCCTAACATAGCTGAAAAAGGCCTTATGATTGTCCTTTGAATCCATGGCAATTTTTCTCTCAAAATTGGCCTTAGTTGATTTTATGAGTGCTCGTATTTTTTACTAATAATGATCAGGGGTGACTTCCCTTTTATGGATTTTGTTCTATCATGTAATAGCTTTCTCCTCTTATTGTAAAGTTTGTTAATGGCTGGGGTCCACCAGACTGGACGTTTGCCCTTTGTGGAAAGAGTCTTGGTTTTATTTGGGATTGCCTGATCCATGCAGTCCTGGAGGTGTTCATAGAAGGCATTTGTAAGGGCTTCCAGCTTGGGTTGTGGTTTCCTCTGACTCAGGGGCCTTGAAGGATACCACACCAGTCTTGAGTAGTGTGAAGTTTGCTTTAGAGAAGTTCTTCACTATGGTCTCTTTTGTTTGGGGTGCGGGCGGGATGTGGATTTCCAGTGAGATTAGTTTATGATCAGATCTCACCAATGAGGATATACTTCCGGTGTGGAGCATTTTGTCCCCGTGTTTGTGACAATGAGATCTAGTATATTTTCTCCTCTCGTGGGAACAGTGACTAGCTGTTCCATGGCATTTGAATTTATGAACTCCAGGAACCGTTGGGCTAGAAAGTTAGGGCTTGAGTAATGTTCCCAGTCTATATTCGGGTAGTTGAAGTCACCCAATATGATGGTGTTTGGAGATACATTTATACCCTCCAGTGTCTTCAGGAAGGCTGTGTGGGGTTCCTGAGTTTGAGAGGGTGGCCTGTAGCATGCTACAATTTGTAGAGCAGTTTTGCCTATGGTTAGTTGCACCTGGATGGTTTCGAAGCTTCATGCGTTGCCACCAACCTGGAGGTGTGAGTATCCTTTATGAATATGGATACACCCTCCTTTTGTGGAGTGGTCCGGGTTTTGGGGCGGAACGCATGATATGAGGTAAAACCTAATAGTGCCGGGTGCTCTCAGGAGCCTTGAACCAGGTTTCAGTTACAGCACAGACATCGATGTTCTCCATACTGAGAAGGGCCTCGAGTGCGTGCATTTTGAGATTTAGACTTCTGGCATTGAGCAGCATTACCCTCAATTTCTTCCCATTTTTGTTTTCTAGGGTGGCAGGTTTAGAATTTGAGCCTTGCCTAAAAAAGGCACTATGGGGGTGGCAAGAGCCTTAGCCAATATCCGGAATCCCAGGGGTGACAGGTGCAAGCCGTCCCTTGCGAAGCAGCGTGGCTTGTCAAGCATGTCATCCCAGGCAGACAGACACTGGATCCCCTTTGAATGACACCAGACATTAAGCCAATTGTTAAAGCTGATCATCTTGTCTCTATATTGTGGCATCATTCTTGGTGAGGGAAGGATACTGCTCAGGGTTAGGGTCATACCTGCCTGGGCTACATAATCAGAGAGCTCCTCTATGTCTCTTTTCATGTAGTCCAGGGAGGTGCGTCTCAGGTCGTTCACACCAGCATGGACAATGACTGTGTCATATTTGTACTTGCCGTGGAGTGACCCGAGTGCTTGTGTTATGTGGCGGATTCTAGCGCCCGATAGGCAGCTTACTGTGACCCTCTCCTTGTTCAGCCTGGTGAGTGGGACGTCAGTGTGTCTGACTATGGAGTCACCTATGACAAGTATGTTTGGTGTTGTATTTGGCCTTAAGGGCTGTGACTGCTTTGCACACTGCTTTTGTGGTTTATGTGTTGCTTGTGGGGTGTCTTGAGGTAGCAGTTGTTTGGGTGTCTGCTTTGGAGGCCTCTGCTGTTTAGGTAAATTTTTACTCAGAGCCTCCGAGTATGTCTTTGTGTGTTTATGTGTTTGATTCAGTGGAGTGGTAGCATTATGTGAGGCTGGTTTTGTGGTGTGTGTAGTTGCCTTCTCCTCCTGTCTGGTCTTGCCAGTCCTGAGTTGAGAGAGCTCAGCCTCCAGTTTGGCTAAATAGCTGCATCTCTCGCAAGTATTTGTGTTATGTGGGAGGAGGAGAGGGTTGTCTGTGTACATGAGGCAGTTATAACATTGCCTCAAGATTCCCAGATTCACCAGCTGGACCGGAGAGGAGATTGACAACTGACCTTTGGACATGCTAGAATAATATTGGGAAATCCTTAATTGAAAACAAGGGCCAGTGGGGAGTGAGGGTGTAGTGCTTTTAATTTTTAGTGCTGACTTATATAATTGCTTTAGTGAGCAAGTGCCAGGTAACTTGAGTGCAATGTGTTACAAGTAACTAAATGCAAAACGACAAACAGTAACTTTCTTTCAAGTGAAACAAGGAAATAAGTACAGTAAGCAATGCAGATATCACTAGTGATCCACAGAAGCTGAGAAGTTGCGTATTAGGTGGAATTAGCTTCCAGGGAAATAACAAGCAAACAAACAACAAGCATATAAACAAAGCTAGATTCAGTAGGCCTGGATCTAGTCTATGCTAGAGCAAACAAGGTGAACCAATTTCAGTAAGATACAGTTCAAATATTCAGGCACTATAAACCTTTAACCAGAAAATTCCCAGCTCAGAAGGGCAGAGTCCAGCCTCTTCTCCCACAAGAGTGCAGACCACGAACCTTCTTAATGTAAAATAACTGGCCTGAAGCCCAAGTGCCTAAACCAGAACTAATACACTTGGACACTGGGCTCTCAATCAGCAGTTCCCAACTTAGAAGGATGAAAGCTACCTGTCCTGCCACCACAGTGCTTGCCACAAACCTTCCTAATGTAAAACTGGTCTGAAGCCCAAGTGCTTAATCCAAAAGACTTGAATGATAGCTACACTTTAATCAAGTTACAACCAAGCAGTAATAAATACCATTGAATACTTTAGAGAATGTCTGGATTAGTGCTCAAGTTACACAAACAAAGCTAGATCCAGCAGGCCCGAATCCAGTCTATGCCACAGCAAACAAGGCACCAACTTCAGTAAGAAACAGTTCAGATATGCATGCACTATAAGCCTTTAACCAGAAATTCCCAGCTCAGAAGGGCAGAGTCCAGCCTCTCCTCCCACAAGAGTGCAGACCACGAACCCTCTTAATGTAAAATAACTGGCTTGAAAGCCCAAGTGCTTAAACCAGAATTAATACACTTTTAGAATAACAGACACTGAGCCCTCAATCAGCAGTTCTCAACCTAGAAGGATGTAAGCTACCTGTTCTGCCACAACAGTGCAGACCACAAACCCTCTCAGTGCAAAACAACTAACTGGTCCGAAGCCCAAGTGTTTAAACCAAAAGGCTTAGAATGAGTTACACCAAGCAGTAATAAATACAATTATGCCATAAAGTATATGAACTAAGGTAACTGCTTTAGTTATTTTATTACAGAAATTATGGAAAATAACACTTTAAAACTACACTTACTACTAAATGGCATTCCATTCCCTCCCAACAATTCTACTCAGCATCTGAGTCTTATGAATACTTAATATGCATTTAGATATACCTGGTATTTGTGCAGTTGAGATGTAAAAATAAAACAGGTTGCTACATTTAATTAAAAAAAGTATGGCATAACCACAACAATAGTGAAGGGATTGTATGTTATGATTTATCTCCTCCAGGCATATAGTTGTTATTTATAACCTTCTGGTTAAGCTTTTGATCAAGAAAGTTTTACCAGGCAGCTGTGTTATTTAAAATTCAAAAACTAACTCTTTATAATGAAATTAAACAGCCTGCTTAATTCATATGGAAGTTTACTTTTCTGTTTATTCCTTATTAAGCCTTTGCCAGTTTTCCTTTGGACATCTGAGCAAATTGTATTGACAGAAAAGGGTGACTTTATTTGGCCAAATGTTGGCAGGAAGTCATTCAGAGCTTATGATTTTGTACTGTAATAGAATTCTTATTTAGAGTATCAAAACACAGTAGGAAGGCAGGCACCAGAATGTGCCTGCTTTTAGAAATGAAAGCTTACATCCTTTAAATGAAACGGAGCACAGCTCTGCATAAGGAAATGAAACGGCAAACGGAGCACAGCTCTGCATAAGGAAATGAAACGGCAAACGGAGCATAGCTCAGTCTGCAACTGCATACAGAAATTAAATGAAATGGAGCTTACTTACCGACCTGTGGGAGTTGACAGTGTGGCTACCACTACCAGGAACCGATCCGATCGTTTTTTTCCCGCGCACTTTTGTAATTTAAATTACGTAGCGTGCGGCACATTGAGTCAGGTCTTGCAGCTGTAAAAGTGGGAGGGTGCTTCCCTCCTCCTCGCCCTATGGTTCCGGTGCGTAAAACTGGGATGCAAAGGCGTTCTTAAAAAGGAATGCCCTTTCTTTGAAAAAAAAAAAAAAAAAAAACTTTTTTTTTTTAAATTAAAGTAAAATTAATTTCTCGGCCAGACGATTTCCAGGGGGGTGCAAGTGCACCCCCTTGCACCTGCCTGCGGGCGCCCTTGGTGACAAACCAATGGCACATTATGTGATGGATTTAATTGGTTTTTGTTTAAAAAATAATTATTTTTATTTTGAAGACACATTGTTTCATCAGTTACAAGGAACCTCAATGGGTTCGTCGTTTGCCCCTATGTATGCAAATCTGTTTATGGGAATGGTAGAGACTGAATACATCTATACACACAGTTTTTTTAAAGAATATGTAAAGTTATATTATCGATACATAGATGATTTAGTTTTTTTGGGTGATGGAGGGTCAGAATTTATTGAACAATTTGTGATGGATTTGCATGGAAATAGATTTGACCTCAAATTTGATGGTTTACAGTGGGGCACAGAAATTCCTATTTTAGATATAGTGTTAAAAGGTATTTCTGGTAAAGGGGTTGTCACGAAATTACACAGAAAGTTTGATGTAGTGAATCAATTTATGACAGGCGATAGTTGTCATCCTACTCATGTATGAGAGTCTTTACCTTATGGTGAATTTTTAAGGATATCAAGGATTTGCAATAATGATGAAGATTTTGAAAATTAACTATTAAGAACAGCAGAAATGTTTGAAAAGTGAAAATATGATATGAATAATGTAGATAATAGTATGACTAGAGTTAGAAATGTGAGATATGGACATGCAGTAATGAGGTTATGAGACTACCAAGAGACTATATTAGTACATATAAAGATATTAATAAAATTTTTTTTGTAGTTTTAACATTTAATATACTTAGTGAGACAGTTAAGCACATTATAAAGCATTATTGGGAATTTTTATTAAAGTTTCAAGAGTTGGAAGGTTTGGCAGAACAAAAGTTAATATTTTCTTATAAGAGAGGGACTAGTCTCAAAGATATGTTAGTTTTAACTAAATTTAGCAGACCAACAGATAAATTAACATGACATATTCATTTTAGAGGTACCCTTGAGGCAGATGTTTGAGTTGTAAACATATTGTTAGTACTTTCTCTGTAATTAATAATATTAGGTTTAAGGCTGT
Source organism: Protopterus annectens (assembly GCF_019279795.1). Lineage (NCBI taxonomy): Eukaryota > Metazoa > Chordata > Ceratodontiformes > Protopteridae > Protopterus > Protopterus annectens. Next base: position 819,769,306 of record NC_056730.1, read on the forward strand.
GGCAACATTTAACTGCCAAACAGAGAGTGTAATTTATGCAATAAAATGTGGATGTAATAAATTTTATATAGGCCAGACAAAGAGAATGTTCAAAACTAGATTGTTGGAACATATCAGGGACATTAAGGCTAAGAAAGAAGAAAGTCCCTTGGCTCAGCACTTTAAATTGTATCATGCTAACGATCCTAAAGATTTAACAGCTACAATATTGGAACAAATAAATATAGAACATGTGAATAATAAAGTAAATAGGTTATTATAAAGAGACAGTTTTTATTTTTAAATTTGGGACTTTGGTCCCACAAGGGCTTAATACTGAGTGTTGTCTGAAATGTTTTTTGTAATTTAAAATGCGTCTTTAAATGAAATTGTTTATATGTATACTTTTAGATAATTTTAATAGTTAATTGTTTAATTGATTGATTGATTGAATGTTTTATTTGATGTCAGTGGGTATATAAATGAGTTAGTAACATTATAAATTTACTCCTTGAAGGCTTAGTATAAGCTGAGGCGCCAGAGTGTTTTGTAATAAAACAGGATATACTTGACTACGAGTTGGTTTTATTACATCTACTCAGCGTTTGTTGTATATTACATTTGTGATTTGTCTGAACCAAGGTGGATTTTTATCCTTTGTTTGCTGGGTTTTCTCCACTTAATTACAGAATATGTATATTATTATTATATATGTCATATGTGCATTATTTACAGTATATTGTAATATGATGTCAATTTTTACCTATGTATATGTGTTTTCTGTTTTATTTGTGGAGCTTTTCTCTCCAGGCCTCAGCTGAAAACAGATAAAATTGCAGAGTGCCTTAAAAGTTCACTTTTACAATAAACAATAAGCATCTTCAGCAAACTACAAAACACATTACTGGTGCAACATCCATGATAATACATTCAGCCACATCTCACAGTGTCTTAATGTCTAAGCTCTTAAGGCAGACAACTGCACAATCCAATATTTTGGTCATAAGAGACTCAGTTGTGAGACACACTGATGTCCCACTCACCACACTGAGCAAGGTGAGGGTTATGGTCAGTTCCCTATCAGGGGCATTCAAGTCATTGAACCACAGGCAACAGTATGATTTAGTCATAGTCCATGTGGGCATAAGTGACCTGTAACATACCTCCCTGAACTATATAAAGAGAGACATGATGGAGCTCTCCAACTATTTGTCCCAGGCAGGTTTGAGCCTAACAGTGAGCAGCGTTCCATCTTCTACAAGGCTGATGTCACAAAACAAATAGAAGATATTTTTTATCCACTCTCTGTAAGCTCTCCTCACTCTGGAGAATATAAATGTCTGTGTAGTTACTGAGATATGGTTCAAAGCCACAGGTGGAGAAATGACTACAAAGGGTCTTAGGATCAAACGCTTGACAAATCAAGCATGAAGTATGGTTTATATGGCAAAGGAAATTTATTTATTATGTATTTCTGTATATTTATATCAGCTTCTCAAAAATAAAACCACGTGTTATTTACAGTTGTGAAAGTCATCTTTTTAAATGTTGATATATATTACATGAGGTACAATCCAAATGCAACCTATACTCCATCTGGCACAGATATCAACAAGCCTAGTAACATTATGATGAGATCTCAAGGGGGGTGTACTTTATAGAATGTGGTAAAAGAGCAAAATTATTCAAAAAGCAAGAGTACATTTAAAGAATGTAAATTCGTATTGAATTAACAAGTAATTAATACATTTTTCAGACTGTCTGTTCTGTGACTTTGATTGTCTTGTAATTTCACAAGTACTGTCAGGGCATCACTGGAAATTACATTGCCAAAGTGTTGGCGCATGTAACCCTAAGCAATGTAAAACAGAAACTCTAGTACATTATAACACAAACATACATTATGGCACAGGTGGCTTCTGCACCCCCCCTCAAAGAATAAGTCATGATGACACTGTACATATTCTGACATCAGGAAGATTGAAAAGGGACATGTGACAATACAGAGTCTTAAAACTGCTATTTTTGCAATGTATTATGTCATACACATCAAAAATTACTTTATATGTGGTTTCTATATTGCGTATATGTCATGCTCCAAAACAAGCATGGAAATCCAAAAAATACCTCTCCTTACATAACAAACTGTAAGCCTCCACATCCATATATGTTTGCGAGTGCATGCATGTGTGTGTGCGTAATTATTGTGTACATGGAATAACAGAACTGTGGAACAAAGTTGAACTGGCACTGGCTTGAAGCTTTACTTGGGGATAGTAATGTCAGTGCCATGGTGTCTTGCTGCAACATCTGTGGTGTGTTCCAAGCTGACATGTGGTAATAGTTTTTATACCTCTTAGCCATTACAGCACTGTTTTTGGGACAGGAAGTCAAAGCCCTACTGTTCACCAACATGTATAATGTGTGTGTGTGCATGTGTGCATGTGCGTGTGCGTGCGTGTATGTGTGTGTGTGTGTGTGTGTGTGTGTGTGTGTGTGTGTGTGTGTGTGTGTGTGTGTGTGTGTGTGTGTGTGTGTGTGTGTGTGTGTGTGTGTGTGTGTGTGTGTGTGTGTGTGTGTATGTGTGTGATAGCCAAAGTGCAATGAACAGCAAGATTTGCAGCTGTGGACTGAAAAGTACTGACAAGCTGATGGGTATCAGATGTCATAAGACTGGGTTTGGAGACAAGTGTAGTGACACTGAACAAACAGATTTACCCACATTAACTATGTATCATTGTTTTTTGTGTGTGTGTGGTGTAAAAGAACTATGGAGCAAACCTGTACTGACACCTGTTTGCTGTCTTGCTGGGAGGAAAACTTGTGTAAGTGCAGTGGACTGGCTCCAGTAGGTAGGGATGGGAGTCCTAAGCTAACATCCATCAATCATTTTTTGTTTGCTAAAGCCATTACAGCAGGTTTTTGCAGAGATGTGGGAAAAGCCTCAAAGTTGACTAGTACATTGTGTGGGTGTGAGTGTGTGGGGAGTAGAGGTGTGCCTTTGTATGTGTGATGTGAATGTTATGCTTGTAAAATGGAGGGATTAAGAGTAAAACTGCTCAGTGTGGTCCCTAGCGATTTCAATATTTCTTTATTAAGACGCATACATTGCTCTGTGTTTGTCAGTACATTGAGTGCCCTGTTTTGAGTATGGTAGTACTGCTACAGTTGCTGGTAATGTTTTGATACATGTGTGTCTTGAAGTATGCACATAGCTGTGTGGTTTGGGGTAGTTGCAATGGAGAACAGATGAGCATGGCGTAGGAATGTCGGATATCTTATCAGTGTACCCCGCAAGTGACCATAATTTTAAATTATACTTTTGCTCTGACATACTACAATTCATAAAACTTTTTGAAAAAGGTGTTGAATTCTCATGAACAAATTATGACATTCATTGTAATTAAAGACTTTATTTTTTTCCAGAAAATGAATGTTAATTCATGTAGTCTTATTTTGTGAGCTTACTGTGCAAGTGGTATTGTATTTTCAAAAGTATTTGACTTGGAAGCTTTCTCCACGAATCTGTTGCTGAAAGGATGAGAGATATGCTGCAAGTATACAGCTAAGACAAACTGCATAAAGCAATAGTAACAGAAAGTACTGAGTTGCATCAAAGGCTTGGGAGGTCATGGTTAATAAGAAAAAAACAAGAACTGTTTCACTGTTATGTAAAGCTTGGCACTAAATGCCTACAGTTGCCTTCCGTCCCGTTGTCAGCAGGACACTCACAGGTTGAGCCTTCTCATCCCGTTTCCCGCATTCACAGATAGTGGGACTTTAAAAGTCCCATTTTTCACTTTTAATGCTCTCAAATTGCCGTTGCCATGGAAAAGCTGAAAATACTTCCGGTTTTTCCACGGCAATGCGGCTACATCAACAACCCGGACCTGCAGTTAGAGGGATTCCCTGCTAGGTCTGGGTGGTGTAATTGTAATTTAATAATTTGTAATTTAATAAATTGTAATGTAACAATTGGCTGCAGGGATTGGAGGGGGCGGGGATTTACCTCAAAGAGCCCAATAAAGGTCGCAGCTGTAGAGCAGTTTCCTCTTAGTGCTCTACAGCTGCGAAGGATTAAGGAAATACTTAAGGTCTGAAATTTCTAATCCAAGAAGCCAGCCAAGAAGCCAGCCAAGAAGCCAGCCAGCAAAGAAGCCAGCCAGCCAGCCAGCAAAGAAGCCAGCCTGCAAGGGATCCTGCTAGCCAGCAACATAGCCTGCTAGCCAGCCAGCCCAGCCACTTGATCAGACAGAGCCAGTCATCCAACTAGCCATTCCAGCAGGAAGGAAGCAAGCTAGCCCAGCAAAAACTGTGATAGTGGTAAGTGCATAAAATAGTATTTTGTGGTGTTAGTTATTTAAAATAGGAATATTGTGCTTTATTTAAGTTTTTAATGTTTAGAGGTAGATGGGGATGTAGTATGCAGTATTTATATATGTGCAGTGGTTATTTTGAGATTTTTGAGTAGTAGTTTAAAATGGGAATATATTGTGGTTTAAGTTTTTAATGTTTAGCGGTAGATAGGGGGTGCAGTACGCAATATTTAAATCTGTGCAGTGGTTATTTTCAGATTTTTGAGTAGTAGTTTTTAAAGGTATAAAACCTGTATGTATATGTAATTGTTATTGTTCTTGGGGGTATGATTTGGAAGCATTACTTTTAAAAGAACACTTCACGACCCAAGGACGAAACGCCAACCAGAGCAGTAAATAAATCCTTTATTGGAAAGCCACCACACTTAAAAACAAGCGCTTTCGCTCGGTGCAATACCAAGCTTTTTCAAGTTCAATGAAAATGCAAAATATTCAAGTGTTATATACCAAACCTAGGTCACATAGTATGCATAATTAATTAATTAAGTCATTAATTCATTAAGATGTTAAAGGGATATTCATGAGTTAAACACCAAAGCATGAAATTAGAATACTGATTCCCTTATAACATAAAGAATAAAATGCAATAAATGTGAAGCCTAAAAACCATTGAATAAATACATAAATATGTGTGAATCATAACTTGTAAAACACTACATCAATTAAAAAACGTAGTTCAAGCACAATTAAATTTGGTGAAAAATTCATCAACCAACTTACACAATCTCATTTTATTCTTTATGTTATAAGGGAATCAGTATTCTAATTTCATGCTTTGGTGTTTAACTCATGAATATCCCTTTAACATCTTAATGAATTAATGATTAATTAATTAATTATGCATACTATGTGACCTAGGTTTGGTATATAACACTTGAATATTTTGCATTTTCATTGAACTTGAAAAAGCTCGGTATTGCACCGAGCGAAAGCGCTTATTTTTAAGTGTGGTGGCTTTCCAATAAAGGATTTATTTACTGCTCTGGTTGGCATTTCGTCCTTGGGTCGTGAAGTGTTCTTTTTTGGTTTTGATTACTTTTAAAAGGCTGAACTGTGTGTATAGATGTTTTGTTTATTTCTGGTGGGGGGCAGTGAAATATAAATTTAGTGTGATGTATTTCTATTGTCGTAGCTTTTTCTGGGTATTTTCTGTTTGCAGATAGAAAATATTAGAGTATAGTTTGCACTTTTTTGTGTAGAAATGTGTACAATTTAATGCTGTTTTCAGGAAGTTAGAATATACTAATTGGGTAATTTTTCCTTTTAGTTCTTGCAAGTCAATGTTTATGTGGTACAAGTATACCTTTTGAAGGGGAATGTTAGTTAATGTAGTGCATTTATTATTCTAGTAGGTACATGCTGACAACTTGCTTAAGCTGTTTCAAGATTGTTTTCATTTATACTTGAAAATGTGTGCATTTAATGTTTTATGCGTTTTTAATAAGGTTAAAATGTCCTGCTTTGCTTGTAATGTGAATATGGGTGTGCTGCTTTTACTTGGGCCTGTTTATTGCATTGCTGTGCTGGGTAAATTACTCTTAATTGCTATGTTTTGAGGTAAAATGAGTCCATGGAGTCTGCTGTATATTGTAGTTGATTTTACTTCTCTTGCAAGAAATATTTTTAAAAAGTAAAATGTTTACGGACTTTTTTCCTGTTTATTTATTTATTTTTTTGTGGATGCATGCTCAGACGTTAATGCAGTGTATTTGAGATTGTGCTAAACCATGCCGTTGTAACAGGGTAGTTTGCTTTTATAAGTAGCAAAGTTTGTATTTTGTGTTTTAGTGATGTCTTCAATAAACTTACAATGTACTGTTTTCATTATAATCTGATTACGACCAGTGCTGCTGTTGGTCATCTACATTAATAGATCATTGCGCTGTGTAAATTAGTGCCATACATTTCTTTTAACTGCTGTGGTCAAAAGCTAAATCAGGTCTATGGTATCCACTATGCATTCTCATTCATTTTACTGTTTTTTGGTTCAGTGAAAATGTGGTTAACTTTTTTCTTGAGGGGTGGGGTGAGGTGGGGGGCATGTTCGGTGGTAAAAACAATGCATTTAATTTTCTACGAGCTGTGTTAATGTTAGTTTTCAATGGCCAAAATGCCCCCTACATTACCGCATTTACTATTTGACCTTTTTCAAACCGTTTGTAATGTTAACTCTTTTCTGCTCCATTCCTCAGAGCTAAAAGAGTGACTTTCTACCAGATATAAGTATTTTTGTGGCTTTCCCACTGTTATTAAGCTAGCGACTGCATTTCGCCTGTTTTACTGCTACTTTAAGTGATTTCTGCATTTTACACTGTTTATTGCACTTTAAGTTACTAATTGTTGCAAATTGTTTCTGTAGGCTACACACTAAAGTGCGCTAGCCGATTTACAGCATTTACTGTCTGTTTCTTTCCTTGTCTCTGTAAAAAAAAAAAAAAAAAAAAAAATCTCTTGTTTTCCCGCCTTACTGAACTAGAGTAGTCCAGTTTCAGAGTTGCTGATCCCTGGGCTTTGTTTTTAGTTCCTGTTATTGATCCATTGCCTTATTAGGAAGGAGGGAAGTTTCTTTGCTTACCAGTGGGAGTGGGAAGCACTGAGCAGCCTTTCTGTCCGATTTGGTGAAGTTTCAGCCAGAAACTAGTAGTCCATTGGTCGTTTTGGGCCAATTCCTAGCTCCTTTCAGACCCTGCTATAAAACACGCTAAACACGCGTTTTCCAGCTTGTACCAACTCAGCACAGATCCTCGTGGTGGCCTGCAGAGTGATCCAAGCAGCAGAGAGCTAAAAGAGTGACTTTCTACCAGATATAAGTATTTTTGTGGCTTTCCCACAGTTATTAAGCTAGCGACTGCATTTCGCCTGTTTTACTGCTACTTTAAGTGATTTCTGCATTTTACACTGTTTATTGCACTTTAAGTTACTAATTGTTGCAAATTGTTTCTCTAGGCTACACACTAAAGTGCGCTAGCCGATTTACAGCATTTATAGCATTTACTGTCTGTTTTTTCCTTGTCGCTGTAAAAAAACAAAAAATCTCTTGTTTTCCCGCCTTACTGAACTAGAGTAGTCCAGTTTCAGAGTTGCTGATCCCTGGGCTTTGTTTTTAGTTCCTGTTACTGATCCATTGCCTTATTAGGGAGGAGGGAAGTTTCTTTGCTTACCAGTGGGAGTGGGAAGCACTGAGCAGCCTTTCTGTCCGATTTGGTGAAGTTTCAGCCAGAAACTAGTAGTCCATTGGTCGTTTTGGGCCAATTCCTAGCTCCTTTCAGCCCCTTGCTATAAAACACGCTAAACACGCGTTTTCCAGCTTGTACCAACTCAGCACAGATCCTCGTGGTGGCCTGCAGAGTGATCCAAGCAGCAGAGAGCTAAAACAGTGACTTTCTACCAGATATAAGTATTTTTTGTGGCTTTCCCACTGTTATTTAAGCTAGCGACTGCATTTCGCCTGTTTTACTGCTACTTTAAGTGATTTCTGCATTTTACACTGTTTATTGCACTTTAAGTTACTAATTGTTGCAAATTGTTTCTGTAGGCTACACACTAAAGTCCGCTAGCCGATTTACAGCATTTATAGCATTTACTGTCTGTTTTTTCCTTGTCTCTGTAATAAAACAAAAATCTCTTGTTTTCCGCCTTACTGAACTAGAGTAGTCCAGTTTCAGAGTTGCTGATCCCTGGGCTTTGTTTTTAGTTCCTGTTACTGATCCATTGCCTTATTAGGAAGGAGGGAAGTTTCTTTGCTTACCAGTGGGAGTGGGAAGCACTGAGCTGCCTTTTGTCCGATTTGGTGAAGTTTCAGCCAGAAACTAGTAGTCCATTGGTCGTTTGGGCCAATTCCTAGCTTCCTTCAGCCCCTGCTATAAAACACGCTAAAGCAGCGTAGCCCTGATTTAGCTGAGTTACCACTGTTGCACACAAGAGCAGTGGCGGTTAAACAAGGTTAAACTATTTGGGCCATCTAAATTCCACTCTTCCAATTTTCCTTAGAACTACCTTCCTCGAGCTGTACTGCTGATCTAACCAGCATATCCTATAACTGAAAAGTTCATCTCTACTTGATTCCCAAGTAGACTATTCTCTATCTGTAAAGCCTAGCACTTACTCCTACAGTACTTGCACCTTGATAAAGCACTCTTATTATAGATAGTACCCCACCAGCCTAAAACCCACTTCCCCCCGAGTCCTTTGAAAGTCTCTTTATCTACTACTTCTAGTATGTTGAGGGATCAGTTGCTAGTGTCCTCTCCAGCTCAACTGGTGAACCTGGGAATATTGAGGCAGTGTTACAATTGCCTCATGTACACAGACAATCCTCTCCTTCTCCCACAAAACACAAATACATGCGAGAGATGCAACTATACGGCCAAACTGGAGGCTGAGCTCTCTCAACATAGGACTGGCAAGACCAGACAGGAGGAGAAGGTAACCACACACAATACATACCCAGTCACACATGGTACCATCACAACTTCAAATCATACACATACTCACACAAAAACATACTCGGAGGCTCTGATCAAAAATTTACCAAAACAGCAGAGGCCACCAAATCAGACACCCAAACAACTACCACCTCACGACCCAACACATGCAACACATAGACCACACAGTCAGAGTGTCAAACAGTCACAGCCCTTAAGGCCAAACAAAATGCCAGACACACTTGTCATTGGTGATTCCATAGTCAGACACACTGACGTCCCGCTCACCAGACTGAGTAAAGAGAAGGTCACAGTAAGCTGCCTGTCGGGCGCTAGAATCCGCCACATAATGCAAACACTCAGGTCTCTCAACAGCAGGTACAAGTACGACTCAGTCATTGTCCACGCTGGTGTCAACGACCTGAGACGTACCTCCTTGGACTACATGAAAAGGGACATCGAGGAGCTCTCTGATTATGTAGCCCAGGCAGGTATGACCCTGACCTTGAGCAGTATCCTACCTTCACCTAGAATGATGCCACAATACAGTGATAAGATGATCAGCTTTAATAATTGGCTTAAATTCTGGTGTCATTCAAAGGGGATCCAATGTCTGTCTGCCTGGGATGACATGCTGGACAAGCCATGCTGCTTCATGAGGGCGGCTTGCACCTGTCACCACTGGGCTTCCGGATATTGGCAAAGGCTCTTGCCACCCCCATAGTGCCTTTTTTAGGCAAGGCTCAAATTCTAAACCTACCACCCTAGAACACCAAAAAGGAAAAAAAAAACTAAGGGTAATGCTGCTCAATGCCAGAAGTCTCAATCTCAAGATGCACGCACTCGAGGCCCTTCTCAATATGGAGAACATCGATGTATGTGATGTGACAGAAACCTGGTTCAAGGCTCCTGAGAGCACCCCAGCACTAACAGGTTTCACCTCATATCATGCGTTCCGGCCCCAAAATCCGGACAACACCAAGAAAGGAGGGGGGGTGTCCATATTCATAAAGGACACCTACACCTCAAGGTTGGTGGCAACGCACGATGCATTGGAGACCATCCAGGTGCAATTAACCATAGGCAAGACTGCTCTGCAATGTGTAGCATGTTACAGGCCACCCTCTCTAACTCAGGAACCTCACATGGCCTTCCTGAAAACATTGGAGGGGATAAATGTATCTCCAAACACCATCATACTAGGTGACTTCAACTACCCTAATATAGACTGGGAACACTACTCAAGCCCGAACACTCTAAGCCAAAGATTCCTGGAGTTCATAAACTCAAATGCCATGGAACAACTAGTCACCATCCCCACAAGAGGAGAAAACATACTTGATCTCATCATCATGAACATGGGATCAAAATGTTCAACACTGGAAGTATACCCCTCACTGGTGAGATCAGATCATAAACTAATCTCGCTGGAGGTCCTCATCCCGCCCCGACCTGAAACAAAAAAGACCACAGTGAAAAACTTCTCAAAAGCCGATTTCACACTTCTAAAAACTAGTGTGGTCTCCTTTAAGGCCCCTGAGCCAGTGGTAAACATTACTCAAACCGCTGAATCACTTACAAATGCCTTCTACCAGCACCTACAGGACTGCATGGATCAGGCAATCCCAAACAAAACTAAGACTCTCTGTACCAAAGGCAAGCGTCCAGTCAGGTGGACCCCAGCCATAAACAAGCTCTACAACAAAAGGAGGAAGCTACTACAAGATAGAGCAAAATCCTTGAAAGGTAAGACACCTTTGATCATTATAAGTAAAAAACTAAGAGCTCTCATAAAATCATCCAAGGCAAATTTTGAGAGAAAAATCGCCAAGGACTCTAAAGAGAATCATAAGGCCTTCTTTAGCTATGTTAGAAACCTAGGAGGAAACTCCCAGATATGCTCAGAATTAGTTCAAAATGATGTGAAAATTACTGAACCTACACACATTGCCAACATACTGGCTGACAGGTTCAGTGCAAACTTCTCCCCCCCCCTCACCCCAAAAGGAGAGATATCTATTCCAGAGGATTGTAGCCCCCCAAACATCTCCAACGCCCAGGTGAGAACTGCACTCACTAAGGCAAAAAACACAGCATCCATGGGACCGGATGGTGTCCCCAGCTGTGTGCTTCACGAACTCAACGAGGAATTAAACCCACAGTTAGGCCAGTTGTTTAATCTTAGCCTCACCTCAGGATACGTACCCAAGTAGTGGCGCACGGCGACTGTGGTCCCACTTCATAAGGGCGGTGCCTCCACAGACCCTGGAAATTACCGCCCCATTAGCTTGACTAGCCTTATCTGCAAAGCCATGGAGAGGATCATAATGGAACTCATAAATAAAGACATAGGGAACTTGCAGACTTTGGATCCAACCCAGTTTGGCTTTGTCAAAGGCAGATCCTGCCTCTTAAACTTGGTTGACTTTTTCGAGACAGTCACCAAGGCCATTGATGAGGGAAAGGCAGTCCATACAGCCTACCTCGACCTGGCAAAGGCCTTCGACACAATACCCCACTCAGGTATCATCGAAAAACTCATCAGCTTGAATGTAAACCCATACATCACAAGATGGGTTGCAAACTGGCTAAGTGACAGAACCCACAGGGTCAGAGTTGCTGGAGCCATGTCAGACTCAAAGCCTGTCACAAGTGGTGTCTCACAGGGCTCAGTCCTGGGTCCACTCTTGTTCGGCATCTACTTTTCTGAAGTACAAGCAAACACAGGAGGGTTATGGCTGACAAAGGTTGCAGATGACTGCAAACTGGGCGCCATAGTCGAAAACACATCTGACACAGATATCCTCCAGAAGGGCCTCACAGAAACGGATAACTGGTGCCAGAGCCATGGCCTAAAGTTAAACGCCAAAAAATGCATAGTCATACCCTTCGGGAAAAACAAGGTTACCCCTAGCTACCATATAGGTGGCAATCCACTGAGCACAGAAAAAGTCATCAGGGATCTGGGGGCCCAGGTTGACAGTAGCCTTTCGTTTGACACTCATGTTGCTAAAGTAGTTAGGAAAACCTTCTATATCGCCCACCTGATCATGAAGGGATTCACATCTAGATCAAGGGAGGTCATCGTCCCCCTGTACTCATCACTCATTAGACCTATGATTGAGTACAATGCCCCGTTCGGAATGTATCTGACCAGACACCTGCTGCAGCTTGAAAGGCCCCAAAAGTTCCTCACCAAAATGATAAAGGGTCTCAAAAATATGTCTTATGCCGCCCGACTGAAAGAACTCCAGCTCTATTCAGTCTCATACCGCTTGCTCAGAGGTGACCTGTGCCTGACATATAAGGCCATGTCAAACCCAGATTTGATGAATATGCTTCACCTCAAAAAATCTAGATCCCTCAGAACCACAAGGGCGGGAGACTTAAACCTTGACACGGTTATAAATAGAACGTGCTGGAGGGACAGATTCATCACCCAGAGACTCCCTATGCTGTGGAACAAAATCCCGGTACATGTGAGGCAGAGCACCTCTCTGGCCTTGTTCAAGAGGAATCTTGACCAATGGATGGGAGATTGCAGATATACCCCAGGGATTACTTCAGTGTCACTGCTTGACAGAGGCACAGCAAAATGATAGGCATAGTTTTTATTCAAACTAAAGGGGTGGCGAAAGCCACATAACTATGGGCTAGGCTTATAAATGCCCTTGGGCAGATAGCCTAGTATGAACCTATGAACCTATGAACAATGTTTTTCGAGCCAGTTTTTTCAAGTGCCACTGTTTTTCAAGCCATTTTTTTCCAAGTGCCACTGTTTTTCAAGCCATTTCTTTCGAGTGCCACTGTTTTTCAAGCCAGTTTTTTCACATGCCAATGTTTTTCAAGCCAGTTTTTTCGCATGCCAATGTTTTTCAAGCTAGTTTTTTCACATGCCAATGTTTTTCAAGCCAGTTCTTTCACATGCCAATGTTTTTCAAGCCAGTTCTTTCACATGCCAATGTTTTTCAAGCCATTTCTTTTGCATTCCAATGTTTTTCAAGCCAGTTCTTTCACATGCCAATGTTTTTTGAGCCAGTTATTTTGCGTGCCAATGTTTATCGAGCCAGCTCTTTTGCGTGCCAATGTTTTTTGATGCAGTTCTTTTGCGTGCCAATGTTTTTCAAGCCAGTTCATTTGTTCTGTGCACCAATATGTTACTGCACCCTACTAACACAGTTTTGGTAAATATGTTGCATATCAGGTAAGTACAAATGCAAGCATGAAGAGAGCAGCAGCTTCATCACAGTCAACCAGCAATAACAGAATGTGCAAACAGAATTCGACTGGATTGAGAGATGCAGTGATGTCAAAGTGTTCTGCAGGTACTGCAAGAGAGAATTTCTAGTGACCCACAGTGGAAGAAATGATGTCACATGACATGAGGCAACTGAACAATATAAGACTGCTATTCTTCAAGCTAAATCCAGTCACCTGATGACAAATTGGGCAAGGAACGCAAACCTTGAGGGACCAGAACTTAGGATCACTGCAGCAGAAGCCTCCGAGGTGTTCCATGCTGTTAAGCACATTATTTCCTATAACAGCTTGGACTGTGCAGTAAAGTTGGCCAGCCAGTTGCACACTGACTCAGACACTGCAAAGAAACTATCTTGTGGAAGAACCAAGGCTGAAGCCATAGTCGAAAATGTTTTGGGACCACACTCATTGGAATGCCTCCTGCATGACCTTTAAAAACCAGGCACTTCATTTGAAATTTCATCAGATGCTTCCAACAAGGGGAACATAAAATTATTTCCACTTGTGAGGAATTTTTCTAAAGAAGAAGGGGTGGTGAATGGCCTTTTGGACTTCTATGAAGACCCTGATGAATCTGCACAGGCTATTTCACAGCAAATTTCCAACATTATGGAAAGGCACTCCTTGCCCTAGAACAGCATTTCAGCTTACGGGGCTGATAATGCCAGTGTGAACTATGGGAAGAAATCTGGTGTGTATACCAGATTAAAAGAAAAGTACCCATCACTCCAGAAGGCTAACTGTGTTGCCCACATCATTCACAATGCAGCCAAAAAAGCTGCAGCACAACTACCATACGACGTGGAAGTATTTGTAATGAAACATTGCAGCCACTTCTCAGGTTCTGCCACAAGGACCAGAGACTTGAAAGACTTCTTTGAGTTTTGTGGTATGGAATTTGAGATTCTGTTAAGACATGTGACAACAAGGTGGCTGTCACTACTCCCAGCCATTGAAAGAGTAGTGAAAAATCTCCCAGTGGTCCAGTCCTATTTCCTCTCCTAGAGAGAAGAGGAGACCCCCCCCGGCAGATATGGCAGTACCTTTTAGCTGATGAGCATGGTGAGAATGCATTGCCTACACTACCCCAGTACTACTTGCACTTTTTCTGTGCTGTTCTTGTTGATTTTAATGAACATATAAGTACATTAGAAAAATCTGCATTTACTGCCATGGGAACTCTTTGTGTAATGGTCTCTCTGAAGCAAAAACTGCAGGCAAGAGCTGAAGGTGCTTTCTTTGGAGGGAAACTTAGGGCACTTAAGAGCACATTAGACAGAACTTCTGCTAACAAACTGAAAAGAGACTTTATTGTGTTCTTGGAGACAGCAGTGAAGTACCTGGAACAGTAGTTTGATTATACTGAAAGCAACTACTTGTTTACACTGTCTAAATTATCTCTAAATGAGCCCTTTGCTTTCAGTGACTTACTTAATGTGACCACTGCCCTGAGTCTGCAGGATGTAGATGAAGACTATCTTTTTAGGGACTACTTGGCAATTAGACCCTTTCTCAAACAGTTATGTAACACAAGCTTGACCCCAGGAGAGAAGTGGCTGAAGCTTTTCAAAGAAGGGCCTGAACTGACTACACTATATCCAGTAATTGCTAGGGTTTTATCTATACCGACCTCAAACGCATTTGCAGAAAGAGTTTTTTCTTTGGTGAAAAGTAAATGGACAGATGTGCAAATCTAATGTAGTGTGGACTTGTTAAAAGCCGAACTAATGATGACTGTAAATTACCGGATGAAATGTGACTTTTACTCAAATATTGTTTCAAATCGGCCCCTTCTTCAAGCCATAAAATCAAAATAGACTTTTAAAAAAAGTGATTTTAGTATACTAGTGTGCAGTATAAAGTACTAGGGTGCAGTTTATAATTTTTGTGTTTTTCTTTGCTTTAGCTTTAATTGACAATAAAAAGTCTTAATTTTATACTTGGCTTGTATGTGGTATATAGATTTTTTTAAGTTTTCTTTCTGAATAGTCATGGCTGGTTTATGAATGTTTTTACTTTTTAAATAAACAAGTGTCTGTTTAATGAGTAGTGTGTTTTTTATTCCTTTAAAGTGTATTTACTGTTACAACTTAGTAATGTGTTTTTTTGCAGTAATAGTTCACTTCATTTAAATGGTTTGAGTTTTCAGTATGCTGTAATGTCACAATGTTGTATCCATAACTGTAATACTGCATCTCTAGTGATGTCGTGGCGGGGGTGTGGTCAGTGTCATATTGGTTACACCCCTACCCTATTGGCCACACCCCCATGTCCTACTTTGGCCTTGTTAAAAGGCAGATTATGAATGACTGAGCAGCCAGAATGAAATGTAATCAAATATTTTAAGAAATTGATAGATTGGGCTAAACTCTGGCTTGATGGGTGTGCTTACTTTAAAAAAAAATAATTACAAGGAAATGCTATTCAGAAGTGAATGACATATGAGGGAACAATTTTAGTGGCACACTAGGCTATGATTTGTTTGATGCCTATTGTCATGCAAAGTTCATTAATTAGCTGCATCTAGACAAGCTGGAGATGTAAGACTAACCTGCAAAACTGCTCTTTGTAAAAAACCTTTTTATTCCAGTAATTTGTTGAATTTTTTGCAAGCTTCTTTCGAAGAATGTATAGTACATCAGTTGCAACACCATTTATAAAACTCAGTGCAGACCAGTCAATGACACATAATCTGCATACTCTGAAATGTGGCCTTTCTTTCAGGTGTTCCATTCTAAGTGAATGGAAGCCTAGTCTGACAACAAATGGCAGGGCTACTTGTTCTCAGAATCTGTACATTATGGGACAGATTTAGCTTTCCAAAAGAATGAGGATGTCTGCTCCCATGAGGGCAGACAAAGATAAAAAAAAATTGGAATGAGTACTTAATTTGCTACAGGCAGCTTTGAGAGGTACTGTAAATCATGGCAAGATAAAAAATACATGTTTTCATCATTTGCCCGTAGTGGTCCTTTAAATTTCTCTTGTTGCATTAAAGAATAATTTCAAATTATGAGTGAATTAAGGTAAATTGATTTATGAAGGTGATATTTAGTTAAGAAGTTGAGTGTTTTCATTAAATCTGATGTTCCTGGTATTGATATCCTGCTAGGATTCTGAGAATCCTATAATTCTGTCAGGCCTCCATACGTTTGTAAATTCTGATGAATTCACCTAAAGAAATATTACTGGCAGTAGCCTGATTTCTACAAAAGTCCTGTAAGGGGAACTTAAATCTTTCAGAACAGACTGGAGTCTGACATCTGTCTTCCTGCTGTGTGTCCCTTTTCTCCTGTGATTCTATGAGGGTCTCTTATTCTATTAATTCTGCTTGAATGCCTTGCATCTGTT
>NC_056730.1:819788195-819793195 GCF_019279795.1 Protopterus annectens
AAAACAGATGCGAGCCCAGGTTTAAATGAAAATCTTAACATCAAATGTGTACTGAAGTGGCAGAGGTAGCCACAGGGCTTGCTAATTAACACTTGTGTGTTACTTTTTCCCTTGTTCTTACTTGGTTTAGTTTTATTACTTGATGTAGCCTTACTGTCAGACTTACCTTGTAACCATAGATTACTTTAAACTTTGCTTTACATTTCTATTGACACCTGCTGTCTTTTATGCACAACACCATTTTGCAACCTGGTAGCCTTCAGTTATATATTTGTGTACCGTATCCATAGCTGTAATATTCTGAAGAAGTTCTATTTACTAAATAAAGAACGAAAGTGCTTAATACTAAGTTCAGCTCCAGTCCTATGTCTGCCTAGCAAGAAAGTTTTTCATTGCTTAATTTTTTTCATTCCTTAATTTTAGTTATTCTTTCTTTATTTTCAGTTCAGTTTTTAGTTCATAAAACATATATGTGTGTGTGTGTGTGTGTGTGTGTACACACACACACACACATATATAAATACATATATGTATGTCTATATATATATATATATATATATATATATATATATATATATATTTGTATATATATATAAATATATATATATATATTTGTATATATATATATATATATATATATATATATATATATAGATAGAGAGAGAGCTGCGGTGGTACAGCGTTTAGCATTGTCACCTCACAGCAAGAGGTTCTCTAGTTCGATTCTCAGCTGGGGTGCCTTCTGTACGGAGTCTGCATGTCCTCCCAGCAGTCGTGTGTGTTTCCTCCAGGTGCTCTGGTTTCCTCCCACATTCCAGAGACATGCAGTAGGTGGTTTGGACACTCTAAATTGGCCATAGGTGCGAGCGAGTGGTACAGATGAACTACTGCAGCAGGGCTAGCCACCTGACTTTGTAAACCTTGGCTTGAAATGATTGTCACTGTTGAAATGACACCTCGACCCCATGTACAAAAATGGGAAAAACGGGGTTGAGGATGTATGTATGTTACTTTCTATGCATACCTTTGAGGTTTGTGAAGAAAGTTAAAAAAATAATAACCACACTATCTACAGCCCTCACACAAGCTATAGTGACCTTTTGTGCACACCTCTCAGGTTTGATTGTAAGGAAAATTAAAAAAAATAATGACAACACAGTCTCCTGTCCCCCATAAAATCTACAGATACCTTCTGTACACATCTCTGAGCAAGGCTGGTTTTAGAGTCGGTGAGGTTCTGGGCAGAGGCCACTACTAAGCCCATGTTAAATCTGCTTATAAAGCCTGAGGTGTGAAGGCCAGAAAGATCACAGAAGCTGTTAATGTATCAACATTTTCTGATGCATTTTATGTGTTATATTTGAAAGATAATGACTTGCCATTTGTTTATATATTACTCAGAAGAGTCGTGTACGGGACTAGCAATATTGTGTGGCCCACCTAGCTACATGACTTAGGTTATAGATACCTGGCTGTGATCCAGATGACTGGGGTTCAGTTACAAGGCCCTGCACTGGTGGAGTTAGGGAGGGGAGCAGAAATGGAGAGTCATTTGTCTGCATTAGACCCTTTTGTAAGATATTTGTGCCATGAGGGAATCTGTGATAGCTCCCAGTTTGCAGTCATCTGCGAATGTGGTCAGTCAAATGCCCTTGACATTAGCCTTTACCTCTGAAAAATAGGTGTCAAATAGGACTGGTCCCAGAACTGAGCCCTGAGGTACTCCACTGGTAGCCCTTAGCCAGGTCCAGGTAGGTGGTATGCACAGTTTTCTCCTCAATCATTGCTTTGGTGACTTTCTGAAAGAAGTCCACAAGATTTAGTAGACATGACCGTCCCTTGACTAAGTCAAACTGGGTTGGGTATAGTGTCTGAAGGTTGCACAAGTAAATAATAGGTTAACAGGATGTATTTCCAGAATACCAGAAAGAACAACATCATGCATATTAAGCTGTCCTACTGCACAATCACAGAGAATGAAAAAATATATTGTACAAAGTAAGTAGAGGCGTGAATCAGTAGCAACAGGTGAGGATGCTTGTTAAAAGACTAAAGTGATTTATAAGAATGCAAAGGAAGAAGAATTATGAAGCTGCTAATTCACATGTGGACTGAATCATACAGCCTGCAGCTCATCTACATAGAAAAATGCACTTTATTCCAATAAATAATGAGGAAGAGGAGCTAAAGTGGAGACAAAATGGACATCATTGGAAAAGTGACAGAACCTACACCTTTGATCTCATCATACATATAGCATCAAAGTCAAGGAAGACAGAAAAAAGAAGACTACTTACAAACAGGAGGGTGGGAAATAAAAGCTGTACACCAACAAATACATTTGACCCTCTCATACAATATATCATTAAGGAACTTAGTAGAACAACAGTATTCAGTAATCTAGATTTGAGATCAGGCTGGGATCGCTTGAATAGCATCACATAACAGAAGTGTTATAACCTTTTTACTTTTATAAGAGTCATGACATGTAAGAACCTCATTGTTGGGGTGAGCTGTGAATTAGAAATATTTCAACAGGATACAGCAGGTAATTTAATGAATATATAAGATTAAAAACAATAAAAAAGTAACACAATTATTTTCTGACAGATCACAAGCAGAACAGAATGATGCACTCAAACAGATACTGTACTTAATGGCTCAGTGAGAACGGTTCCAAAAGGAAAAAGAAAAAGAAAACTGGAAACACTCTAAAACAACAAATGTATAATCCAAGTTCAAGTTCGCAAGTAAACACTTTCACCTTCAAAGCTTCTTCAGGCGAAATAAATACTATTAGTTAAACAACATAACTTAAATACATTTTAAAAAGTCACATGACTCTAATTACACCTTCTGATGCAGCATATTTAAATAAGGCTTTAAAGTAAAACTGTCATTAAGACCAGGTGGTACAAACGCTCTCATTCTTAAAATCCATCTAAGGGATAATCATACTAAGAGCATTTGTAACTTCTCTATGTCTTATATCACATATATAAGACACAGAGTAGTTACAGATGCTCTTAGTAAACACATTATAGAGAAAGGTGATCAACATAGTTTTAAGTTTATGATTTTAAAAGTAATTTATAGACCACTGCGGGGTGGGAATATAAAACTTTTAACTGAAAATTAAGAGATGAGATGGATTTTAAGAATGAGAGCGTTTGTACCACCTGGTCTTAATGACAGTTTTACTTTAAAGCCTTATTTAAATATGCTGCATCAGAAGGTGTAATTAGAGTCATGTGACTTTTTAAAATGTATTTAAGTTATGTTGTTTAATTGATAGTATTTATTTCGCCTAAAGAAGCCTTGAAGGTGAAAGTGTTTACTTGCGAACTTGAACTTGGATTAAACATTTGTTGTGTTTCCAGTTTTCTTTTCCTTTTTGGATTTGATTTTGTGGCTGAAAACTGGTTAACTGCCTCACAGCTGTTTTTTTGGACTCAGTGAGAACGGGCTAAACATAAAGACAAGCTTAAATTTGACAAACGTGTCTTGCTTTTCATGTCTTCTTATTTCTGACGAAGGAATGATGCCAGATACAAATAAAGAAACATTCATATAGGGCATGCCAACATCAATCAATAACAAGCATATATGACTCCTGCTACATATGAGGAAGTACAGGTCAGGGGTTATGAGAAATTTTAGTAGCATCACTTCACATCTGAGGGAGTTAAAAGGGTACACAATTTGAATTATCTGGCAAATATCAAAAGGTAATAGAACAGTAAAATCAAGTTTTAATCTCAGAAACTGTGATGCTAAACTTTGATGCATAGTGTGACAATGCCAGTTCAATATGCCTTGAGTTATCCTCAGTTAAATGCAGTGTGGTGAGCAGAAAGTAAAAGTCTATATAGCAGATCTTTGTCTGGAATAATGAAGAGACATTCACAAACAATAAAGTTGGTAGTGAGCATGACGGTAGATCTTTGTGCATTAATGTATACTTATTTGGAAAAGAATTGATGCTGATCACTGACCACAAGCCACTGCAGGCAGTCTTTAATAGCCCTAAATCACAGTCACACAACTTCTCCACAGGCTTTGGGTTCACAAAATTTGTATTACTTTAGTCTCATGTTTACCAGAAGTGGTCTTCTCAGCACACACAATGTATCCAGAATTGCTTCATTCTGCAGTTCATATGGAGTTGCATGTATGAGTAACATATTTAAGTATGCTTGAAAACTCTTTATTATTAGCTATTTTAATACTACTGTGATTGGCACTATCTAGGTATCTTTATTCCAAATGTATTTAGTTTCTACTTGCATTTGCTGGTATTTTATAAATTTATGTCTCTCAGAAAACAAGATACTGTAAGCATTAAGTTTTGCTATTTCAATGATTAATGTTACTTTAGTCTTTCTCTCTGACTACCGTATCTCCACTTAGCAAAAAAATGGTCACTTAGGTTACAGCCCTATAATGTTAAAATGCAAGAGGCAGGGGGAAAAGGGCATTGCTGTTTACATTTCAGGGATTCCAGTATTTGGAAAAGGGGTATGACACAGTTGTAGAAGACTAAATGAACACAATAGTGGACGAGATGGCTACATGCACCATAAACCTAAAAAATAGTGACAGATAAACATGTAGAATTACAGTGAGTGAAACAATTCTGCATGACTATACATGGGATAAGAAAAACTATGACTCAGGTGCTGAGAATGTAAAATGTATAAGTAATTTAATGATAATATGGGTATTTCAGCAGATAGGGCTACTTATTAAAAGGGAAAAAATATATACAATTGTAGAAGAACTACTGAGAAATTATCTGAAATTGCCCTTGAGGCAGATTTAGAAGTGATAAAGACAAAGCCAATGGTTAGTGTTTCAGCATTGTATTCACTGCCACGGATGACATGACAGTGAAACCTTTAAAGACTAATAGTAAGCAAAAAAGGGTGTCCTTACCATACATCTGTACTGCGAAAACTAGGACCAGATGGACATTAGTATAGACCTTTATAGACCAAGTT
>NC_056730.1:819798195-819838195 GCF_019279795.1 Protopterus annectens
ATATATATATATATATATATATATATATATATATACAAAAAACAGTTGCGTTCTGGCACTATTAAGGCTGTCCCTTGTATTCAACTTCCTCTTTACTGCACCTCCGTCATAAATGCCAGCATAAACCACGAACAAGCGGAGTGTATAAAATACTAATTCTTTAATGTAAAATAACAAAACAAACGTGAAAGAACCTTAGATTTAGCGCTTTCATCTCCTAAGCGGAGACTTCTTCAGAATCTAATTGTAGTTAGCACCAACAGTCTTTTATATTGTACTTAATTCCCAATAGTAGTTAAATTAATTGAATAATTGATTAATACAATGTTAAGTTTAAAAAGGGCAATTCGTTTTCCTGTTCATGTTAATCCACATCAAATACAGTGTAAAACTATTCTAGACATACTAATTCATTGAAAGATACTGAATAAATAAATAAATAAATAAATATATTGATGCAGGTGAAAAACATATTTGTATACAATAAATAAATAAAGTGTAAATATGTATTTAAATATATAATTCATAATTATATAAATAAATAAATAATATATAAATAATAGATTAAATAATTATATACAAGTATTAACAATGGATAAAATGTTTTTAAATTATTTTGGTTGTTTTTGAATTAAAAAACTTTTTATACACAATATACATGTAAATATTGGTTAAAAAATGTGTGTACATGTATATGTAGGTTTATCAACTATTGGTCCAATTGATTAATTTTATACTTTCTATCTTAGATATCATAATGTTAAATATTTCTCACTACATAGTCTTCCTAACCATATTGCAAACATGTTCCAAAACCTAATATGAACATTGCTTCACTTTGGAGCGTTTTTAAAAAAACATTCTAAAAGACATTTCAACAAGACGTTTCAAAAAACATTTCAAAAAAACATTATAAGGAACATTTACATACCATTATTGCAACCTCCCTTACAATATTACTTATCATATCCATCACAACATTTTTATTTTTGGGTCATTGGCTAATATATTATCAAAATATATATCAATATATATATATATATTTATTTATTTATTCAGTATCTTTCAATGAATTAGTATGTCTAGAATAGTTTTACACTGTATTTGATGTGGATTAACATGAACAGGAAAACGAATTGCCCTTTTTAAACTTAACATTGTATTAATCAATTATTCAATTAATTTAACTACTATTGGGAATTAAGTACAATATAAAAGACTGTTGGTGCTAACTACAATTAGATTCTGAAGAAGTCTCCGCTTAGGAGATGAAAGCGCTAAATCTAAGGCTCTTTCACATTTGTTTTATTATTTTACATTAAAGAATTAGTATTTTATACACTCCGTTTGTTCGTGGTTTATGCTGGCATTTATGACGGAGGTGCAGTAAAGAGGAAGTTGAATACAAGGGACAGCCTTAATAGTGCCGGAACGCAACTGTTTTTTGTGGATTAATCCTTTTGGTTACAAGTTGTTAGTGTTGGTTTGTTTTGTGGATCCGGACACGAGGAG
Organism: Protopterus annectens; assembly: GCF_019279795.1. Lineage (NCBI taxonomy): Eukaryota > Metazoa > Chordata > Ceratodontiformes > Protopteridae > Protopterus > Protopterus annectens. The sequence goes on from NC_056730.1 coordinate 819,799,708, forward strand.
TCCTTTTTAAAAATAGAATGGAGAGCAGCGGAATGCTGAATGAACTTTTGCGAGTAATTCAAGCGTACTCACAAACTGAAAACTCACCTGTAGGAACCTCTACTGAGATTCCTTGTGCACAAAGCAGCCCTAAGGACCGGAGGGCAAATAGAGTGACGTCTGAAGCCGGCGACCAGCAGACACGAGGTGGTGGGACCAAGGAGGTGAACGCCAGTCGGAGAAATGCGAGTACAAGGGACAACAATCAGCATTACAACAGGGACAATGTCAGGGACGTTCACACTACCTTCGACAACTATAAGGACTTGGATTTTAATTTATGGCTCAACAAATCCTTTACGCGGAGTGGGCAAGGAAAAGAAAAATCAGGTACCAAGGAACAAGTTAATACAGTAACTTACAAGGATAAATGTAAGGACTTTAAGAAACTGTTACTTAAATACAAGTCCTTGACCGTAGAAAATTGGTACCTTGAAAAATGTGTAAAAGAAAAGATAGTCCCTAAGGGGCTTAGAATTTATAAATTTCCCAATAGTAGTTTCAATGATGAAATACTTTTTAAAAAAGTGTGTGATATTTTAAATGATTGTGGACTGTTAATTCTAAGGGCAATGATACAACATAATACTGAAGTTATGGAGAGTTTGAAAAATGATATTGATAAGATTCATGTTGACATTAACAATGATTTACTGCATTCTTTAGAAGAGTACAAGGTGGTGTATTACAGAACGTTACATGATGCTGATATGGCAGCAAATACTAATATTAACCATAAATTAAAGAAATTAGATAGGGACATTTTAGTGTATGAAAAGGGTAATGCATACAATTTGGGAAAACCCACCTTTAACCAGAGGCCTACTAATTATGTTAAACCTTCTTTTCAGTACAGGAATAATAAGTATTCCCAACAAAGAGGGTTTTTTAGAGAAAGATGCTGGGAACATGGTGGAACAGATGGGAATAATCAATCCTATTACGATCAATTTCCGAACCTTGAAGGGGCGGGTAGCATGGTTGACAACAATGTCCCCGTAGAAACAGAAGAGGTAAGGAGATCAGAAAGGTTGAGAAATAGAAATCAACAGGCCTCTTATGCACAAGCTACATCAAGAAACCATATAGGTTTGGGGAGGGGATATCGTGAGCAGAATTTTCACTAACCCCTGCCCCTGAACTACAACATAATATAGATATTGAATATACTATTGATGCTGATGATAACATTAATAATTTTAATGGGATTTTAAACACTTATAATAATTTTAACATTTTTAATTATACAGATATTAATGTTGATAGAAGTTTTTTTGAATTGTTTACAAAGGGTTTTACATTTGTTCCAGTGGTTAAACCTAGTATTGATAATTTCATCTTGGACATTAAATTATTTACACGTAAATTAAATTTTAGACATATATTTAATGACAAAGTTGAACATAATAAGATGAATCCACTAACTAGGCGTAGCACATACAACCCACCGCTACAATATGAAATTTTGAATTTTGAAAGATGTATAACCAATAAAATTCGGGACGAATATAAAATGAAAGATAGGGTGGAAAGTAATTTGGACAAAAAGGAAAAGAAATTATTATATGAATTAAGTAATAACAATAAAATACGTGTAATGAAGCCAGATAAGGGGGGAGGTATAGTCCTTATGGACAAGTGGGACTATACTAAGAGAATGAAAGATATTTTGGACAAGGACCACCAATATTGCTTGGTTACCAAAAATGAGATCAACATACTATACAGAAAGATAGATTTGATTCTAGATGATAATTTGTTTTGTGGTATGATTGATCTTGAGTTACATACGTTTTTAACAGTATCTAAACCGGTTATACCTGCAATTTTTGGTATACCGAAAACGCACAAATCAGTAGTGGACCCCCCCCCATGAGACCCATAGTTGCTTCGCAAGGGTCTAAAACTCAGACTATGGCAATTTATGTAGACACTATGACCAAGGAATTTTATGTAAAATACGACCATATAATTAAAGATTCATGGGATTTCCTGACTAAAATAAATGATAGTGCCTACAGTGATGAAATGTATTTTATAACAATTGATGTTAAAGATTTATTTTCTGTCATTCCACAAACCATTGGTATGGAATGGTTTGAGGAAGTTTTAACAGAAATGAAATTTCTTACACCTATTCAGTATAGAATTGTCCTAGAATGTATGGAATTGGTGTTGAAATATAACTTTGTATATTTTGAAGGTGATTATTATCACCAAAAAGAAGGGGTTGCGATGGGCTCTGCCTGTGCCCCAGTGTATGCTAACATAATTATGTTACACTGGGAAAAACAATATGTTTTTAAATCTTTGTACAATCAATATATTGTTAAGTATTTTAGGTTCCTGGACGATATCTTTGTTTTATGGAATGGAAATAAGGAGTACATTATGGAATTTTTAGAGTATATTAATCATACTACCTCTTTTTTGAGTTTTGTACATCAGGTAGAAAAGGATGAAATACACTTCCTAGACATTAAGTTGAGTAAAGATAAAGAGAGAAAATGTTATAAATCTAATGTATTTAGGAAGGAACATTTCTCAAATGCTTATCTCCATTTCTGTAGTGACCATCCATATCAATTAAAGAAAAATGTTGTCAAAGGACAAATGATTAGGATGGCGAGAATGATATCAGAGGAGGATGATTTTTTGAAAGAAATGGAACATGTTGAGACAATGTTTATTGAAAGAGGTTATCCGAAGGAACTTATAATACCTATAAAAGAATATGTAATACAGGGGAGGCAAACTAGTTATAAACCCCTGTTACGTAAGATGGATAATATTATAGTTGACAATGGGTTAAATAATAATAATAATAATACTAACATTGACAGTAGTAATGTACATAATGCTATTAGTAATAATTTCACACCATACCTCACTATCACTTATTACAAAGATATTGGATGGTTGAAGAAGAGTATTTATGAAGTATGGAACATGTTCAAAAATATGGCAGTTAAAACTAATGTTTTCAAGAGTGAGCTTAAACTCAGTTTTAGAAGAAATATAAACATTAAGAACACTCTGGAGAGAAAGAAAACAGAAAAGGAAGGGACTAGTAAAAAGCATGGGACATTTAAGTGTGGCCGATGTGCACAGTGCCCATATATTGCAGAAACAAAGGAAGTAACATTATCTAACCTACCCCTGACCTTAAGGGCTAAGAAATATAGTACTTGTTATTCTAAAGGTGTTATATATTTAGTCGTGTGTAAAGCTTGTCAAAAATATTATATTGGAAAAACTGAAAGACACCTTAGAAATAGAATATATGAGCACATAAGGGATATAAACAGGCACAATGAAAATAATGCCCTATATCGACATGCAATAGAGTGTAAAAATGCTGATTACAAATTTTGGGTATTGGAAGTGGTAGAACATATGGAACGAGGGGGTGATTGGGAAACCAAAGTCGAATATAGGGAGATGAAATGGCAACTCAGGCTAGATGCCTGTGGTAATTGGGGTCTGAATGACGATATATCTATCACACCTGCACTGAAAATATTAGCCAATGACCCAAAAATAAAAATGTTGTGATGGATGTGATAAGTAATATTGTAAGGGAGGTTGCAATAATGGTATATAAATGTTCCTTATAATGTTTTTTTGAAATGTTTTTTGAAACGTCTTATTGAAATATCTTTTAGAATGTTTTTTAAAAACGCTCCAAAGTGAAGCAATGTTCATATTAGGTTTTGGAACATGTTTGCAATATGGTTAGGAAGACTATGTAGTGAGAAATATTTAACATTATGATATCTAAGATAGAAAGTATAAAATTAATCAATTGGACCAATAGTTGATAAACCTACATATACATGTACACACATTTTTTAACCAATATTTATATGTATATTGTGTATAAAAAGTTTTTTAATTCAAAAACAACCAAAATAATTTAAAAACATTTTATCCATTGTTAATACTTGTATATAATTATTTAATCTATTATTTATATATTATTTATTTATTTATATAATTATGAATTATATATTTAAATACATATTTACACCTTATTTATTTATTGTATACAAATATATTTTTCACCTGCATCAATATATTTATTTATTTATTTATTTATTCAGTATCTTTCAATGAATTAGTATGTCTAGAATAGTTTTACACTGTATTTGATGTGGATTAACATGAACAGGAAAACTAATTGCCCTTTTTAAACTTAACATTGCATTAATCAATTATTCAATTAATTTAACTACTATTGGGAATTAAGTACAATATAAAAGACTGTTGGTGCTAACTACAATTAGATTCTGAAGAAGTCTCCGCTTAGGAGATGAAAGCGCTAAATCTAAGGTTCTTTCACGTTTGTTTTGTTATTTTACATTAAAGAATTAGTATTTTATACACTCCGCTTGTTCGTGGTTTATGCTGGCATTTATGACGGAGGTGCAGTAAAGAGGAAGTTGAATACAAGGGACAGCCTTAATAGTGCCGGAACGCAACTGTTTTTTGTGGATTAATCCTTTTGGTTACAAGTTGTTAGTATATATATATATATATATATATATATATATATATATATATATATATATATGTTTACTTCAGAAGACTGACAAACCAAAAGACTGAATCCCAAAAGACTGAAAATTCAAAATACTAAACACATTTTTGATGCAGGGGGCAAGCCCCCCTGCAACCCTCATGTGGGAGGCTATGCCCCCAACACCCCCTGCTAAATATATATACCAATTCCAAGATTGCACAATAGTGGAGAAGGGGCAAATTCCATCATTCAGTATTTTGAATTTTCCGTCTTTTGGTTTGTCAGTCTTCTGAAATAGACCCGTTTAAAAAAAATATATATATATATATATATATATATATATACTTATTCTTTGTTTCACTGAAACTCAAATCTTCAAACCATTTTATTTAAAACTTTTCACTGAAACTCATTTCAGAGAAAACCTTATCCACAAGAAATCTATCATAACAACATGCTTTTGCAGGTGGACAAGTGCCCCCCCCCGACCCCAGGTGGGGGAATTTACCCCCACACCCTTCCTTACTTATATATGCTAACTCCATGATTGCACAACTTAGAGGGACAAAAAAAACAGTGAATCAGTTCTAGAGAGCAAACACAAATAGCATTTTTGAGGGTATAATGTGATGCTGCAGATTGCAATTCACACGTACTCTGCTAAACTTACTTTTTTAATAGCTCTTATGGTAAGAAATGACACCATCACATACTTTGTACAGACTTCTACACTTTTCTATGCAATGAGTTTACAGTGAAATGGGTTTGAGTATTTGAGTTTCAGTGAAATGAAGATTCATTATTCTGATAGGGACACACACACACACACACACACACACACACACACACACACACACACACACACACACTCACACATACACGCACACACGCACACAGATATATGTGTGTATATTGACATACATATATATGTGTGAGTGTGTGTGTGTGTGTGTGTGTGTGTGTGTGTGTGTGTGTGTGTGTGCATGCACATAATACGATCCTATAAAGCATGCCTGATGCTTTAAGTGAATGTTAATGGGCTTGAGAACATTTCTTTGGAGGTTTAAGTCTTTCAGTCTTTACTGTAGATGGGAATTTGCCCAATAAGACCAAACTGAAAAAATAGTAATAAATACATAAGTAAACAAATTGACTCAGATCACTGCGGTATCCGGGTAGGAGATCTCTTTATATGCATCTTAGGAGACAATGCAATAAAAAGCAATGAATGGAAACTCTTGTAATGCCCACTTTTCTAAACTGTATATCAAAACAGTAATAGAAAAGCTTTGTATTTTTGAAAGTAAATCTTTAAATGTGACAGAAAGCAGATAATAGTGTATCTGCAGTGAACTCTTTGCGGCATACCCTTATATAGCTGGGCTTTGAATATTTTTTTTTCAAAAATCTGCAGAAGATATTCTGTAGCAGTGCTGCTTTATAGGGTACTATTTGGTGATATGTAAAATGGTGCAACATCTACTATTTGCATTTCTTAAAGGTGGGATTTCACTCCTGACCTTTAGCCCCAAGCTATAATAAGCATGGAGTATCATACGTAAGTTTACACAAGATTAATATAAATTTTAATTAAAATGAAATGAGTTGTAATCAAACTACAGTGTGCTTTATTCAGAACAAAACATGTGCAAGTAATTTATGAATGCTGGTCCACTTCAGTTTTGACTAATGTATATACACAGAATACTACATGTAAGCTATTATTTTTTGGCAACCTTACCTTCATCTCTTAGTTCAAAGCATGGCAACTCTCATATAGGTTCATAGGTTCATACTAGGCTATCTGCCCTGGGGCAATTATAAGCCTAGCCCGATTTTGTTTGGCTTACGCCACCCCTTGATTTGAGTATACTGTGCCCTTTTTAAGGTTTAGTTTGCTGTGCCTCTGTCTAATAGTGACACGGAAGTAATCCCCGGGACAAACCTACGATCCCCCATCCACTCATCAAGATTCTTCTTGAAGAGATTCAGTGAGGTACTCTGCCTAACATGAATTGGAATTCTATTCCAGAGTGAAGGGATCCTCTGGGTTATGAATCTGTCCCTCCAGCAAGTTCTATTTATTTCAGTGCTGAGTTTCAAGTCCCTTGAGCGTGTGGCTCTAAGGGATTTAGATTTACTGAGGTGGAGCATGTCCATTAATTCTGGATTGGACATAGCTTTATATGTCAGGCATAGATCGCCTCGAAGTAGGCGGTATGCAACTGAGTAGAGCTGGAGTTTTTTTAACCGAGCAGCATATGGCATCTGTTTGAGTCCCTTGATCCTCTTGGTGAGGTACTTTTGGGGTCTTTCTAATTGCTGCAGGTGTCGGGTAAGGTACATCCCAAAAGGGGCATTGTATTCTATGATGGGCCTGATGAGGGATGAATAAAGGGGCATGATTACCTCTCTTGATCTAGAGGTGAATCCTTTCATGATGAGGTGGGCTATGTAAAAGGTCTTTCTAACCACTTTGGCAATGTGGTTGTCAAAGGAGAGATTGCTATCAACTTGGGTCCCCAGATCCCTAATTTCTTTCTCTGTACTTAATGGGTTACCGCCTATGTGGTAATTTGTGGGCACATTGTTTTTGCCAAAGGGTATGACTATACACTTTTTGGCATTTAGCTTTAGACCATGGCTCTGGCACCAGTTATCCGTCTCTGTGAGACCTTTTGGAAGGATGTTTGTGTCAGCTGGAGAGTTGATTATGGCGCCTAGTTTGCAGTTGTCTGCGAACTTGGTGAGCCATAGTCCTCCCACGTTGGCCTGTACCTTGGAAAAGTATATACCGAACAAGAGCGGTCCCAGGACAGAACCTTGTGGGACGCCACTTGTGACCAGTTTCGTGTCTGACATAGCTCCAGCAACTCTCACTCTGTGGGTTCTGTCTTTGAGCCAGTTTGCGACCCATCTTGTGACATAGGGGTTTATATTTAAGCTGGATAGCTTATCTATGATGCCCGAGTGGGGTATTGTGTCAAATGCCTTTGCTAGGTCCAGATAGGCTGAGTGGACTACCTTCCCTTCATCTATGGCTTTGGTGACTGTTTCGAAGAAGTCAATCAGGTTCAAAAGGCAGGATCTGCCCTTGACGAAGCCAAGCTGGGTAGGATCTAGTGTCTGTAGGTCCCCAATGTCTTTGTTTATAAGCTCCATGATGATCCTGTCCATAGCCTTGCAGACTAAGCTAGTCAGACTTATGGGGCGATAGTTTCCAGGGTCCGTAGAGGCTCCACCTTTGTGGAGTGGGACCACTGTTGCTGTACACCATTCTGTGGGCACATATCCTGTAGTGAGGCTGAGATTGTACAGCTGTTTTATCTGAGGGATTAGTTCTTCTTGGAGTTCATGTAGGATGCAACCCGGGATGCCATCTGGTCCCATGGAAGCAGTGTTTTTTGCTTTGGAGAGGGCAGCCTTCACCTGAGCATCAGAGATGTTTGGGAGGCAGCCCTCTGCTGGGATAGATACTTGCTCTTTTTTTCGGGGGGGGGGGGTGGAGAAGATTGCACTGAACCTGTCTGCCAGGATATTGGCGATGTCTGTGGGTTCAGTGTATTTTTTGTTGTTTAGAATCAACTCAGAATAAGTCTGTGAGTTGCATCCCAGGTTCCTAACATAACTGAAAAAAGCCTTATGATTGTCTTTAGTGTCCTGAGCAATTTTTCCCTCGAAGCTGGCCTTGGAGGATTTTATGAGGGATCGTACTTTTTTGCTAGTACTGATCAGAGATGTCTATTAGGGATTTTGCTCTATCATGTAGTATCTTCCTCCTTCTGTTGTACAGTTTATTTATGGCTAGGGTCCACCAGACTGGACGCCTGCCTTTGGATGTTTGGGTTTTGGTTTTGTTTGGGATAGCATGATCCATGCATTCCTGGAGATGTCCGTAGAATGCGTTTATATAGGATTCTGCAGTTTGGGCCGTAGTTTCCACTGGCCCTGGGGCCTTGAAGGATTCCACTTCAGTTTTGAGAAGTGAAGTTCGCTTTTGAGAAGTTTTTCACTGTGGTTTTCTGGGCTGGGGGTGGGGTCGGGATGTGGACATCCAGTGAAATTAATTTATGGTCTGATCTTACCAATGAGGGATATACTTCAGGTGTGGAGCATAGAGTCCCCATGTTGGTAATGATCAGGTCTAGTATGTTATCCCCTCTTGTGGGAGTGGTGACTAGTTGTTCCATAGCATTTGAGTTTATAATTTCCAGGAACATTTGCGCTAAGGTGCTGGGGCTTGAGTAGTGCTCCCAGTCTATGTTTGGGTAGTTGAAGTCACCCAATATAATGGTGTTCGGAGAGATCTTCATGTTCTCCAATGTTTTCAGGAAAGCCGAGTGGGATTTCTGATTTTGAGAGGGTGGTCTGTAAGATGCTATAAACTGAAAAGTAGTCTTGCCCACTGTTAGTTGCACATGGATGGCCTCCGATACTTCGTGCAATGCCACTAACCTGGAGGTGTGGATATCCTTGATAAATATGGAAACTCCCCCTCCTTTTGTGGTTCGGTCCAGGTTTTGGGGCCGAAAAGCATGATATGAGGTATAACCTGGTAGTGCTGGGGTGCTCTCTGGAGCCTTGAACCAGGTTTCTGTCACTGCACAGATATCGATATTCTCCATACTGAGGAGAGCTTCGAGTGCGTGCATCTTGAGGTTAAGACTTCTGGCGTTTAGCAGCATTACCCTTAGTTTCTTGTTTCTTGTGCTGTCTATGCAGGTGGGTTTGACTTTTGAGCCTTGCTTAAAAAAGGCACTATGGGGGTGGCAAGAGCCTTTGCCAATATCCGAAAGCCCAGTGGTGACAGGTGCAAGCCGTCCCTAGCGAAGCAACGTGGCTTGTCGAGCATGTCATCCCAGGCTGACAGACACTGGATCCCCTTAGAATGACATCAAAATTTTAGCCAATTGTTAAAATCGATCATTTTGTCTTTGTACTGTGGCATCATTCTTGGTGATGGTAAGATGCTACTCAAGGTCAGGGTCATACTGGCCTGGGCTACATGATCAGAGAGCTCCTCTATGTCTTTTTTCATGTAGTCCAGGGAGGTATGTTTCAGGTCATTCACACCAGCATGTACAATGACTGAGTCATATTTGTATTTGCTTTGGAGTGGCCTGAGTGCTTGCGTTATGTGGTGGATCCTAGCGCCCGTCAGGCATCTCACTGTGACCTTCTTTTTATTCAGCCTGGTGAGTGGGACGTCAGTGTGTCTGACAATAGAGTCACCTATTACAAGAGTATCAGGTGTGTTATTCAGCCTTAAGGGCTGTGGCTGCTTGGCACACTGACTTTGTGGGCTATGTGTTGTGCGTGTTTTGTTTTGGGGTAGCATTTGCTTGGATGTCTGCTTTGGAGGTCTCTGTTGCTTAGGTAGATTTTTATTTAGAGCCTCCGAGTATGTTTTTGTGTATTTATGTGTTTGGTTCGCTGATGTGGTGGGACTATGTGATACTGGAATTGTGTTGTGTGAGGTTACCTTCTCCTCCTGACTGGTTTCAACAGTTTTGAGATGAGAGAGCTCAGCCTCCAGTTTGGCTATATGGTTGCATCTCTCACATATATTTGAACCTGTTTGGAGGAGGAGAGGGTTGTCCGTGTACATGAGACAGTTGTAACATTGCCTTAAAATTCCCAGATTCACCAGCTGGACTGGAGAGGAAACCATTGACTGACCTTTGGACATGCTAGAGTAATATAGGGAAACTGAATTAAGATGGACCAATAGGGGACAAGGTAATCGTAGAGAGTATAAGAGTAAGTAGTGCTTATGGTTTAATAGTGCTAACTTGTAAGATTACTTATTTGGACCAGTGAAGGGCCTTAGAATGAGAATATGGTGTTTAAATTGAGAGATAGAGCAGTTCTAAGGGAAAAAGTGAAGAGCAGACTTTGTGGAGCCAGGAATAGTTTAAACTCAATTAGGCGGCGCTGCCTGTTGTTGCGCTGTGCACAAAAAGGACATGGATATCATGGAGAGAGATTATCACCAAAATATTTTGCATATATAGCAGGGGTGTAGCTGTTTTTTTTTTCACTTACTCTAACGTTCCACACTAACATCCAGTCATCCATGCTGCCCCACCCCCTGTAGTCATCCATGCAACTGTGCCCCAAACTGTGGCCCACCTTCCAGTTTTTACATAGTCACCTAATAGAAAAGCAGTTAACTGTGGTTTTATACTGGTCCACAGTATCCTGCTGCCATATAGCTTGCTGATTGGGGGTTTATATTGCTGCTTATTTTAAACAAATCCTTTAGCGCTGGATCATGGTCAAAACAGGCCCTAGACAGAGAAATGGCTCAGACTCCTCCTGCCCCCCCCCCCCCCAGCATTTGCACCCAACAGACATTACAGTGTCCCAGCAGACATTACAGTGTCCCATTACTTGCTTCTCTGAACCTTCTGTTAACATAAAACGCTTTTCGAACCTGTCAGTGTGCATAATATTTTCTTCTTTACTTCTGCAATGATTACAGATATTTGGGTTTAATTTAAAACTTTTATTTCATTTTTTTTGTACAAACACCAATAGTCATTTGCTAAACAAAACAATACAGACTCAAAATTAAAACAGATTTAGCCTGAGCAACAGTAAACTTCCCTACCCTTGAAACTCACTTTCATTGAAACTGTATTGAAACCCACACTCAAAGAAAATGCATCTGGCCAGTTGCAGATTAAGTTTACCCTTGGGCCGTTTTCAAACCATGGGTACTATGCACACATTTTTAGGACCATCCATATATGCATGTATTCTTTGATTCACCTTCCTGGTTGTATTAAATTATATTCTTTGTTTAATACAGCACTGTCTGTTAGAGTGTGCTTTAAATTTGTACTTTTGCTAATTTTTTTTCCTGTAAACAGTGAAACAAAACATATGTACCATAATAACAATGCTACCCATTTTAGAACATTTCAACTATAAAAAGCCAGTCCAACTGCTGTCATTATAATCCACCAATATCAGTCAATATGCACAATCTCTGCAGAATTATAAGTCATCTGAACTGAATAATTCCAAGTTAAAGAGATCTGTATAACTAATGAAGAGATTGCTATTGGTGGACAACTTTGCATTTCAGTGCTTCATCTACAAATTCAGTGCTTGTTGCCCTCAAAGAATGAATTGCATATGTCACATACAAAAAAAAATAGTGTGCTGGTGATGTGCAATGGGGAATGGTTGGCAAACCAACAATTCATAACTGAAACTAAAAAACAGGTGATACAACATACTATAGGATGCCAAATGCCCCAATTGATACAATATTTATTAAGGGCTTTCATCTCACAATACAAAACCTCATCAGAATGAGGTTCACAATAAATCTATTATTTAAATAATCTCTGCCCTAAATCACATCGGAGTCAACCAGTAAAATCATAAAAATGATAAATATACAAAATTAAATCATTAACAATATGAAATATTAGTATAGAATGTTAAAATAACACAAGTGATTTAAATTTTAAAACACAATTAGTAGAAATCAAACCATTTAGTCCAGGAGCTAGCCTTGCATTAGTTTTGATTTGCCAACCTTCCCCAACTTTCAGATTTAAATCATGGGCACCACCTCTAGGGTTATCTAAAGGTTTATCAGTGCCAAAAACTTTAAAGTCATGATCATGAAAATGTATTAAATGTATTGCTACTGCATTGTTGGAATTCCCTATTTTTATATCATAAATGTGTTCATACACTTTTTGCCTAAGGGATCTACATGTCTTCCCTGTATAAAATTCATTGCAATGTTAGTATTTTTTGTCCCACAATTACAGAGAAATTTAGGTTGAATGAAGACATTCCTAGAACTTAAACATCGCCCTTCTAAAATATACTTACAATAGTTGCAGCTTCCAAATTTTAAAGTACCAGTGCAGGTTCCATATTTTAAAGTACCCCATGTAAAGCTACCCTCCAAAAAACAGCTGGCCTAAGTCGTTCCAACATATTTTTCAAGCAGACACCTTTTCTTGCCACAAACTTTGGTGATTCACCAACTTTTTAACCTCCTTAAAATAATTAAACGTACCCCGGTTTGTCTCAGTACATTTTTTTTATAACAGCCAGGTAGTCAACACTAAATTTTGTAATAAATGGTGAGGCCATATTATGGTCTAAATTATTGGCCATATTATGCCCTAAATTATCAATATGGTGAATTTGCTTGACTCATAGTTTTGAACCCAACAATATACTTCAGAACCCAGTCTCTCTTTTCATTGGAACTTCACTAGTAATATTACTAACAAATAAATCTGGATAACCTCGCCTCAGAAATATCCCCTTAAGTTTGCTACATTCATCTATAAAATGGGTTCCAGTACCATCTTTGCTGCTCTAACAATTTGCCCTTTGACCACAGCTTTCTTCTGGAATACTGGATGTCAGCTACTAAAATGTAATATAGAATTTGAGTAAGTAGACCTTCTATAAATTGTTGATACAAACTTCTTATTTGTTGTGTCCCTTATCAAGTCAATATCCAAATAATGTAAAACCTTCAAGGACTTAGGTGATGTAAACCTAAGGAGTGAATGGTGTTATTTATACAATCTAAATATTCGTCATCGGGAGCTTTTACAGATTGCTCTGCGGAATCAGGATGGTTTGAAAGGTACGAGTGGTTATGGTACAGAAACAATACGGCAAGAGATTTTTAGATCATCGAGATCTGCATTGGCTTCTACTCTTGGAGGAATACATCACAGATGGTACAGGGATAGGAAGCAAAAGAGGGGTAAGAGTGTGGGATTGCTGGCTAGGGTGAAACCTGTTCCACATAAAACCCTTCTTCCTAGTGCCTTTCTTGCTAATACCAGGTCATTAGTGAATAAGATGGGTGAGCTGAGACTAAATATTATGACATATAAGTTTTTAAAGGATTGCTGCCTTTTGTTTTCTTGGAGACATGGCTGAATTCAAGTATACCAGATGCTGTAGATGAACTGGCAAGTTATACGCTTTATCGGGCTGATAGGACATCTGAATCTGGTAAGAAATCAGGAGGAGCACTGTGTGTATACATTAATAATGCATGGTGCACTAGTACAATGATAATTAATAAATCAAGTTCTTTGGATGTTGAATATGTAATGCTCAGATGTCACCAGTTTTATCTGCCTAGGGAATACACAGTTGTTATTGTCATGGCAGTTTATATCCCACCTTAGGCTATTGTTAAGTCAGTCCTTGAAGAGTTGTTTGTCGTTATCAGTAAACAACAGAAGTTACATCCTGATGCAGTTTTTATTATTGCTGGGGACTTAAATCAATCAATCTTAAGGATGTTTTTCCCAGATTGTATCAGCATGTAAACTGTAAGACCATAGGGGGAATCTCCTAGACCATGTTTATACAAATATAAAAGATGCTTATAAAGTCATATTACATCCCCATCTTGGTCAGTCTTACCATCTTTCTTTACTTCTTGTTCCTGCACATAAAGCTGCGATTAACACTATTAAACCTAATAGTAAGGTTGTTAAAGTATGGCCTGAGGGTGGTATCTCTCAACTCCAAGATCGTTTTGAACACACAGACTGGAATATATTTTTTACATCAGACAGATATGGGCATTTATACTTCATCTGTGCTGTCATATATCAATTTCTGTGTGGATAATGTCACTGTTAACAAAAAGCATGTGGTTTATTCCAATGAGAAACCCTTGATGAACAGTTAAGTTAAACAGTTACTTAGGAAGAGGGATAGAGCCTTTGAACTAGGTGATGCCTCAGCCTATAGAACTGCCAGATTTAATCTTTAGAGAGCTATCAAGTCTGCAAAACTTAAGTATAAACAGCGGATTGAGGAGACTTTGATAACAACTCGCATCCACAGCGGATGTGGCAAGGTATCCGTTTAATTACAGATTACATTGGTGACTCCATAGTCAGACACACTGACGTCCCGCTCACCAGACTGAGTAAGGAGAAGGTCACAGTAAGCTGCCTGTCGGGCGCTAGAATCCGCCACATAACGCAAGCACTCAGGTCTCTCAACAGCAGGTACAAATATGACTCAGTCTTGTCCACGCTGGTGTAAATGACCTGAGACGTACCTCCTTGGACTACATGAAAAGAGACATTGAGGAGCTCTCTGATTATGTAGCCCAGGCAGGTATGACCCTGACCTTGAGCAGTATCCTACCTTCACCAAGAATGATGCCACAATACAGAGATAAGATGATCAGCTTTAACAATTGGCTTAAACACTGGTGTCATTCAAAGGGGATCCAGTGTCTGTCTGCCTGGGATGACATGCTGGACAATCCACGCTGCTTCACAAGGGATGGCTTGCACCTGTCACCCCTGGGATTTCGGATATTGGCAAAGGCTCTTGCCACCCCCATAGTGCCTTTTTTAGGCAAGGCTCAAATTCTAAACCTACCACCCTAGAACACAAAAAAGGAAAAAAAACTAAGGGTAATGCTGCTCAATGCCAGAAGTCTAAATCTCAAAATGCACGCACTCGAGGCCCTTCTCAGTATGGAGAACATCGATGTCTGTGCTGTGACAGAAACCTGGTTCAAGGCTCCTGAGAGCACCCCAGCGCTGTCAGGTTTTACCTCATAGCATGCGTTCCGGCCCCAAAATCCGGACAATACCAAGAAAGGAGGGGGGTATCCATATTCATCAAGGACACCCACACCTCAAGACTGGTGACAATGCACGATGCATCGGAGACCATCCAGGTGCAATTAACCATAGGCAAGACTGCTCTGCAAATTGTAGCATGTTACAGGCCACCCTCACAAACTCAGGAACCTCACATGGCCTTCCTGAAAACACTAGAGGGGATAAATGTATCACCAAACACCATCATACTAGGTGACTTCAATTACCCTAATATAGACTGGGAACACTACTCAAGCCCAAACACCCTAGCCCAAAAGTTCCTGGAATTCATAAACTCAAATGCCATGGAAC
Organism: Protopterus annectens; assembly: GCF_019279795.1. Lineage (NCBI taxonomy): Eukaryota > Metazoa > Chordata > Ceratodontiformes > Protopteridae > Protopterus > Protopterus annectens. Next base: position 819,815,215 of record NC_056730.1, read on the forward strand.
AACTAGTTACCATCCCCACAAGAGGAGATAACATACTTGACCTCATCATCACGAACATGGGAGCACAATGTTCAACACCAGAAGTATACCCCTCACTGGTGAGATCAGATCACAAACTAATCTCGCTGGAGGTCCTCATCCCACCCCACCTGAAATAAAAAAGACCACAGTAAAGAACTTCTCAAAAGCCGACTTCACACTTCTAAAGACTAGTGTGGTCTCCTTTAAGGCCCCCGAGCTGGCGGAAAACAGTACTCAAGCCGCTGAATCACTTACAAATGCCTTCTACCAGCACCTGCAGGACTGCATGGATAAGGCAATCCCAAGCAAAACAAAGACTCTTTGTACCAAAGGCAAGCGTCCAGTCTGGTGGACCCCAGCCATAAACAAACTCTACAACAAAAGGAGGAAGCTACTACAAGATAGAGCAAAATCCTTAAAAGGTAAGACACCCTTGATCACTATAAGTAAAAAGCTAAGAGCCCTCATAAAATCATCCAAAGCAAATTTCGAGAGAAAAATAGCTAAAGACTCAAAAGACAATCATAAGGCCTTCTTTAGCTATGTTAGAAACCTGGGAGGAAACTCCCAGATATGCTCAGAACTAGTTCAAAATGATGTGAAGATTACTGATCCTACAGACATTGCCAACATACTGGCTGACAGGTTCAGTGCAAACTCCCAAAGGAGAGATATCTATACCAAAGCGATTGCAGCCCCCCAAACATCTCCAGCGCCCAAGTGAGAACTGCTCTCTCCAAAGCAAAAAACACAGCATCCATGGGACCTGATGGTGTCCCCGGCTGTGTGCTCCACGAACTCAATGAGGAATTAAACCCACAGCTAGGACAGCTGTTTAATCAAAGTCTTACCTCTGGATACGTACCCAGGAGTGGCGCACTGCAACTGTGGTCCCACTTCACAAAGGCGGTGCCTCCACCGACCCTGGAAATTACCGGCCCATTAGCTTGACAAGCCTTATCTGCAAAGCCATGGAGAGGATCATAATGGACCTCATAAATAAAGACATTGGGAATTTGCAGACTTTGGATCCAACCCAGTTTGGCTTTGTCAAAGGAAGATCATGCCTTTTAAACTTGGTTGACTTCTTCGAAACAGTCACCAAAGCCATTGATGAGGGAAAGGCAGTCCATACAGCCTACCTCGATCTGGCTAAGGCCTTCGATACAATACCCCACTCGGGTATCATTGAAAAACTCATCAGCTTAAATGTTAACCCATACATCACAAGATGGGTTGCAAACTGGCTGAGTGACAGAACCCACAGAGTCAGAGTTGCTGGCGCCATGTCAGACTCAAAGCCTGTCACAAGTGGTGTCCCACAGGGCTCAGTCCTGGGCCCACTCTTGTTTGGCATCTACTTTTCCGAGTACAAGCAAACACAGAAGGGTTATGGCTGACAAAGTTTGCAGATGACTGCAAACTGGGCGCCATAGTAGAAAACACATCTGACACAGATATCCTTCAGAAGGGTCTCACAGAAACAGATAACTGGTGCCAGAGCCACGGTCTAAAGTTAAATGCCAAAAAATGCATAGTCATACCCTTCGGGAAAAACAAGGTTACCCCTAGCTACCAAATAGGTGGCAATCCACTGAGCACAGAAGAAGTTATCAGGGACCTGGGGACCCAGGTTGATAGTAGTCTGACATTCGACACCCATGTAGCTAAAGTAGTTAGGAAGACCTTCTACATTGCCCACCTTATCATGAAGGGATTCTCATCTAGATCAAGGGAGGTCATAGTCTCCCTTTACTCATCACTCATCAGACCAATGATTGAGTACAATGCCCCATTCGGAATGTATCTGACCCGACACTTGCAGCAGCAGGAGAGGCGACAAAAGTTCCTCACCAAAAGGATAAAGGGTCTCAAAAATCTGTCCTATGCTGCCCGACTGAAAGAACTCCAGCTCTATTCAGTCGCACCGCTGCTCAGAGGTGACCTTTGCCTAACATACAAGGCCATGTCAAACCCAGATTTGATGAATATGCTTCACCTCAAAAAATCTAGATCCATCAGAGCCACAAGGGCGGGAGACTTAAACCTCGACACGGCTATTAATAGGACGTGCTGGAGGGATAGATTCATCACCCAAACACTCCCTATGCTGTGGAACAAAATCCCGGTACATGTGAGGCAGAGCACCTCGCTGGCCTTGTTCAAGAGAAATCTTGACCAATGGATGGGAGATCGCAGATATACCCCAGGGATTACCTCAGTGTCACTGCTCGACAGAGGCACAGCAAAATAACGGGTATAGTTCCCCATACTTAAGGGGTGGCGTAAGCCACAAAACGATGGGCTAGGCTTGCAAATGCCCTCGGGCAGATAGCCTAGTATGAACCTATGAACCTATAAGAAGAAAAACGATATTCAATATTTGTTGTCTTATAATAATGCCAGTTTAGCAGAAGAACTTAATGGTTTCTTTACATGGTTTGATAAGGCGAACAGTCTTCAATTGGTATCAGTGGGTCTGGAGATCTACAGCCTCTGGTGTTACATATACATGAGGTGCGGTGGGCATTCAGTGGCATCAACATACAGAAAGCAGCTGGTCTTGACAATGTGCAAGATTGTGTGCTTCAGGCTTGTGCAGATCACCTGGAAGAGGTATTCACACATATATTTAATCTTTCTCTTTCTCTATGTGTGGTTCCTATGTGCCTGAAATCTGCAATTATTGTGCCTGTTCCAAAAAATCAAGGATAAACTGTTTTAATGATTATCAACCAGTCACTCTCACTTCTGTTATTGCAAAGTGTTTTGAACAACTGGTAATCACTCATATTAAAGCATCTGTCCTAGCTGATTTAGACCAACAACAGTTTGCCTACTGGGCAAACAGATCAACTGCAGTTTGTATGGCTTTGCATGCTGCTCTTTCACATTTGGAAAAGCCTAATATCTATGTTAGGATGCTTTTTGTTTATTAGAGCTCAGCATTCAACACCATTGTACCAAACCAGCTGATCAATAAACTTTATGCATTAGGATGTTCTCCCTCTGTAAGCAATTGGCTATTAGACTTTCTCACCAATCATCCTCAGTTTGTCAGGTTGGGTAAGCACACTTCTTCCATCCTTACTTTGAATACTGGTGTGCCACAGGGCTGTATTTTAATTCCCTCCTCTATGCTGTCTTCACCCATGACTGTAAACCCATCCATGAATTGAACATCATTGTTAAATTTGCAGATGATATGACTGTGATTAGGTTTATGTCAAACAATGATGAAGTTGAATATAGGGAGGAGGTTCAGAACCTGACATCATGGTGTAATATCAATAAATTGGTCTTAAATACTAGAAAGACCAAAGAAGTTATTTTGGATTTTAGGACCATTAAAAAGATCCATCATGGTCCATTAACAATCAATATAGAGAGGCTGTGAAAAGAGTTTCCACCTTTAAGTTTTTGGGAGTCACTATTGCAGAGGATATGTCTTGGACTGAATATACACTGAATGTCATAATCAAATCACAACAATGCCTTTATCTTCTGAGGAAGTTAAAGAGGGTTAATCTTCCCCAGAAGCTGTTAATCAACCTTTACAGATGAGCTACAGAGAGTGGCATGATTAATTGCATGGCAGCTTGGTATAATGGCTGTACCAAGGCTGCTAAAAAAGCCTTGCAACAGGTTGTATAAACAGCAGAAGCCTTTATTGGCACTGAGCTGCCATTACCTGAGCATTTGTATAAAACCCGCTGCATGAGAAGAGCTAAAAATATTATTAAGGATAAAACCCATCCTGGAAATATTTTGTTTGAGCTTGTACCAGTAGGTAGATGCTTTAGGTCAGTTTGTACACACACAAATAGATTGAAAAACTGTCCCCAGGAGTCAGTAAAATCCATGTTGGCTCCATGTAGAGCCTACATGGAATGTACCCGTGTATACAGCCACAGTTCCCCCTCAGCAGCACACCATACATATTAATCATAATGAGCTGCAGTGGGGGAGCATAGTAATAGGGATATACAATCCATGTAGGCAGAAGTGTAGAGGCTATCCCGTGGTTATGGACTGTCCAAGGAATTCCTGGCCAGATGTTATGTACATGGTGAGACTCCCCTGTAATACTGTTGAAGTGTGCTGTGTATTAATATTTTGTGTTTTAACTTTCTAATGTTGCAGCGCAGAGTGCAGCAGTGCCAAGCTGTGGTTAGAGATATGTGTATATATATATATATATATATATATATATATATATATATATATAGCTGACATCTACTAAACATCTAAAAATAGAAACCAGATCTAATTAATTATTAATTTTTTAAAAATTTATTTAAATGTTTGTTTGCTCGAGGAGGGGCAGAGTGCAGCAGAGCCGGGGCCATGCTTACATATACACTGTTGACACCTGGCAGACATCTGAAAATAGAAACCAGATGTAATTAATTATGTCTGGTTTTGTTTAAGGCCATTTGTGTGGTGCTGCACGCTGCTCAGCAACGCTAACAAGTAGCTTAGTAATATATGTGAAGGTATACTTAAATGGGTAGAGTAATGGCCTAAAGCTTAGTAGTTACTGGGTTCAAGTCCCTAGCACTCATACCAATTTTCTAATATAATTTAGTAATGTGTTTAATTTAAAAACAAAATTGTCACATTGACAAGAGCTACACAGTGCTAAGTACTTACTGCATGGTTAATGGTTATTACTGTTTGTGTGCTGCTAAGCTTCACTAAAATCACAGTTGTGTGAGTTTCCGCGATGCTCAGCCTCGCTAAGTAGGTTTGTATGATGCTAAGCAATGCGGTCCTTTTTTGAATGTTACAGTATGATGTGTAAGGGTGGGAAAACAGCTTAGTAGTATATGTGAAGGTATACTTAAATGGGTAGAGTCAGGGCCTACATCTTAGTAGGTCCTGGGTTCAAGTCCCTAAAACTCAGACCATTTTTTAATATAATTTAATGTTGTTGTGTCTTTCGGCTTTTCCCAGTTAGGGGTCGCCACAGCGGAACTCCAGGCGCTAATGATTGGCAGTTGATTTTTACGTACCGAGTTGCCAGCTCTGCCGCACAACCTTCAACGAAGGTACGCCCATTCACGCATGTCTCCACGCAGAAGATGCTCTAGCTGAGAATCGAACCAGTCAGCGTCTTACTGTGAGGCAACAACGCTACGCAGCACCACCACCGCAGGTCTTTTAATATAATTGAATAATTTGTTTAATTTCAAAACAAAATTGTTACATTGACAAGAGCTCTGCATTGGTAAGTACAGCTTAAACATGGTTAATGATTATTACTGTTTGTGTGCTGCTAAGGTACACTAAATTCACAGTTGTATGAGTTTCCACAATGCTAAACCTCATTAAGTAGGTTTGCGCGATGCTAAGCAATATGGTCCTTTTTTGAATGTTGCAGAATGACATGTAAGGGTGGCAAAACAGTGTATATTAAGGCCAATATGCGCGGATTCTGTACTATTTGTTGAAGTCTGTCTGTTGGTTAAGATAGGCCATGTTGGAGAGGGTCCGTGCTTTTGGGTGCAGAGATGGGGTGTGCTGGAGTCCAGGGTTTTTGTTGGGCTCCTGGTACACAGTTATGAACCTAGTCTGTTGCAGGATGGTGGATCACTTGGACAGGGAACTTACCAGTGCTACTGGTATTCCCCGCACTAGTGAATGGGTGTTATCACCACTATGATGACCTAAAGCATAGAAAGAGGGGAACTTTTGACATCTGGGTCCAACAGGCCAGGGATGGGTATGTCCTAGACATATGTATGTATTTCTTCCACTATTTTACTAAAATACAAGCTGAATCTGTTCAGAACTGGTATGTATAATAGTATGCTTCTTTTCCAGCAGCTACTGCTGTGAGGGCTGACAACATGCAGTCCTATGCCAGGCACCAGGCCAGGATGTGCTATGAGTGTGGTAAGTACGGATATAGCATGATAACTGTAGTGCAATAAACAATAAAAACTGTAGTGCAATAAAGCATAAAAAATAAAAACTGTAGTACAATAAATAAACAATAAAACCTGTAGTGCAATAACCAATAAACAATCCCAGTAACAGTAAGCAATAAGGTGTAAAGCAGGATTGTGGTGTCATAACATAATTTCAGTAGAGCTGTATGCATTGCATGTCTGTTCTAATGGCACTGTAGAATGCAAAAGTAATTGCTCAAAAAATTTATTTCACAACCCACAGTACAGTTCAAGGCTGTCTCCAGGCCACTTTCATTCACATAATGCTCTCTTTCCCCCAATCAGAAACTGAACAGAAAGTATATGGGTGAGGTAGCCCACATTATGGGCAGATATTGTGTGTATACTTCACAGACAGTTGGTTTCCTAACAAAATGTGTCTTATTCTTGCAGTAGGGCTGTATTTATTTCATGTCTGTTCTAAGTTGTTGCAGTCAGTTGTTACATTATTTGCAGATATCCCCTGCAGTCACAGCTTTTGGGTTCTACTCCCATGCCTGCCAACTAAGATATGATGGCTGTCTTGTGTACTTAATGTACACACATACCTTTCAACAGTCACGATTTTTTGTAATGTAATTATAACCACCCAGTCTGTCTAGTCCATGATTAGCAGAGAAATGATTAACTGGAATGCATTGTATTGTCAGATACATTTACAGAACAACTTAGTAGTCATGTACGTGCACATTATGTGAAACAATCCCATGTAGCTGTGTAACTGCATTTCTTAGTGCTTGGCCCACACTGTCCCATGTTAATAACTTAAGAGTTATGTATGTGCTACATCATCTATAGAGTAATTGTAGTCAGTGTACTCTCAACTGACACCACACACCTGTAGATCTATGTAATAGTGGTCTGTTTAGGGATATCATCTGCAACGTCACTAATGATATGTTTTTCTCTCACTCCCCACCCATTATCTTTTTTAGTTTATTATTATGATTTAATATTAATATATTTTGCTAAACTATTTTGTTAAACTTTAATTCATTATTGTTATTTGTTAAACTTTAATTCATTCACTGTGCATCAATCTTTTACATCAGTCATCACAAAGATGTCATTTTTATTAAACTGCACTCCATTTATTTTAGTAAGGAAATCCCAGGAGTCCCTACAAATTTGCATTTCTTTTACTATTAAATGTTTTAACTGATTGTCCAGAAACGTAGAGCAAGCACTAGTGATCAGCCCCTTAGCATCCACTATTGAGCGTATAGGTGGATCGTTCAAGTCTTTATGGACTTTTGCGATTCCAAAAATATTCAGAATAACAGGATAGTTAATGTTCATATAATTAACTTCCTCAATCATGATCCTACCCTCTATAAATAAATCTCTAATTTGTGTTCTAACTCTATCATACTCTTTGTTAACTTCACCAATAGTGACAGGGATATATGTATTGTCATGTAATAATTTAAACATTTTGTTGTTACACATTTTCTTATTCATCAACACCATCTCCCCACCCTTACCTGATTTCATAAGCCTTATGTTATTTGATTTGGTACATTCCAATTCTTCTAATGTTTCCTGATGTTAAATTCAACTTGTCTAGATGCACTTTCCACTAAAAATCTAAAATCAATTTCACACATTTTTCAAATAGTTGAAGTTTGGGGTGAAGGGGAGGGTTAAAGGTACTTGAAAGTCTTAACCCGAATTTTTTAGTGACTTGTTTATAGAGGGTAGTATTACAATTGATGAATGTTTCCTGATGTTAAATTCAACTTGTCTAGATGTACTTTTAACTACAAATCTAAAATCAATTTCACACATTTTTCAAATAGTTGAAGTTTGGGGTGAAGGGGAGAGTTAAAGGTACTTGAAATTCTTAACCCAATTTTTTTTTAGTGATTTGTTTATAGAGGGTAGGATTATGATTGATGAATTTAATTATTTGAACATTAACTACCCAGTTATTTTGAATATTTTTGGAGTTCCAAAAGTCCATAAAGACTTGATTAATCTACCTATGCACCAAATAGTGGTTACTAGGGGGTTGATCACTAGTGCTTGCGTTAAGTTTCTGGACAATCAATTGAAACATTTAATTGTAAAAGAAATGCAAATATGTAGGTAATCCTGGGATTTCCTTAATAAAATCAATACAGTGCAATTTAATAAAAATGACATCTTAGTGATGATTATTGTTGAAGATTTATACACCGCAATTTCCCATGAAGAAAGGGTTGAGTGATTTTGAGATTGTTTAGCCTACCATAAGATTGAGCAGATTAAAATTAAACCTGTATGAAGAACTGTTAGAGCTTGTGTTGAAAAATAACTTTCTTTTATTTGAGGGTAAATACTTCCTACAAAAAGAAGGTGTAACCATGGGGGCAAGTTGCGGATCCCTTTTTGCTAATATTGTTATGGCTGTTTGGGAAAGGAAATTTTAACTGGGTAGTGAATTACATCATCACTTAAGGATGTATATATGATACCTTGATGATATATTTATTTTATGGAAGGGGAGTGAGGACGGATTATGTAGATTTCAAGAACATATTAATAGTACTACATCCTTTTTGAGGTTTACTTCTCAGAAAAATAACAGCAACAAGATCACTGCTTGGATGTTATGTTAGAGAAGTACTTTTGTAATAATGAATCTGTGGCTAGTATTTATAGAAAACCAACTTACTCCAACAGTCTCCACCATTTTATTAGCACACCTCCCTTTTTACAAAAAAAAATCTGTAATAAAGGGGACAATTTGTGCATGCATCTAGAATGGTGTTGAGAATGGAAGATTTTATGGAAGAATGTGACAATTACAAAAGAATGTTTTTAAGTAGAGGTTACCCCTTTGAACTTGTTAATAACTTAAAGGATGAAGTAGTGAATAAAAGAGTTGCTGGTTACTTTAAACCTATCCTAGGAAATGTGGAAAATGATTTAATCATAGAAAAAAATTAGAATAAAGCAATGGACAGTTATAAATGTGGGTGTGTCACTACTTTTAATTTTGAGACTGAGAAAATGAAGGCAGTTTTATCAAAGAATTGGTATATTTAAAGGAAGATATAGATATACATGACAAGTTTTGAGTACTGCCCCTGTATAATATATAAAAAGGGATTAACTCTAAAGACCATATTAGAGAGACCAGCTTACAAACCTAATATAGCAGTAGTTCATACAATGTGGTGTTGTGGTTACTGTAATTACTGTAAATATATTTTGCTTGGTGATAATGTGACCATTAGGGGACACAGATTATATTTTAAGGATAGAAACATTGTACAAAAGGTGTCTTATATGCTGCACTGTGTCAAGTATTTATAGCATTCTATATAGGCAAAACGGAACATTCACTTAAGGAGCATATCTATGAACACTGCTATGAGATTTGAAAAAGTAAAGTTAACAATGCAATAGCTAAACATATTATGCTTCATGATAAGAATTGTTTTAAATTTATGGTCTTAGTAAGGTGGTACCAAATGAGAGACATAGTCCTTGGGCAGTCCTTCTCGAAAAGAATGAGCTTTATTGGCAGTAGTGACTAAGTGCAACTAATTACCCAGGTTTTAATGAGTATGTCTCAAGTACCAGTGTAGTATGATTGAAAGCACTGGAAAGGTGAACTGCAACTTATTTTTAGAGGCATATTGTTTAAATCTTGTTGGTAGTAAATAAAGCTGTTTTACTTTTTTATCTTATTACCTAAAGGGGGGGTTTGAGAGTGTTTAAAAAAGGGGGATGTGACAAACATTAGCGATTTCTATTGGGTGGTTATAAAGTTGTAAGTCATTACTCTGATGTATTCAGTTATTTTGAATTACTAGAGTTATCTGATGAAGTCTTGATTTACACAAGATGAAAGCACTTATCTTCTTTCTGTGGTCTGATTGTATTATTGGTTTATTTTATCTAGCTATTAAAATATGCTCCATTACAATATGAGGACTGTGGAATTCCTTTTTTGCATTTATGTTATTGGTTTGTTTGGCGTGAATTCTTTTCTTCAACACAATATACCTTAATATGTATTTGGATTATCAGTTATGTTAATACTAACATTGGTTTGGTTATTACTAACCTTTAATTACTGTTATAACTAATTTACTACAGAGCATCAAAGTAGGCCAGTTCCCAGTGATCTGCCTACCTTTCCTCATCTGGCCATGGCACCAGGCCCCAGCATGTCTGGGACCCAGACCAGTGCTGCCCCTCTGCTGCCCCTGCACTACCTGTGGCATTAGGTAGTTCTGGCCCACGGGATGGGGACGGGCCCTCCTCTGGGAGTTGTGGTGGAGGGTGAGTTGTCACCCGTTATGAACTATCAGTTTTTGTGTGCAGGATTGTGTACCGTGGGCTTGGACAACACCTACACTGGATGGAGAGCATGCTGGAAACCCTGGTGGGGCAGGCAATCCAGGAGCCAGCCTCCACCACTGCACCGTCGGTGTAGTGATGGAGCAGTGCTGACAGTCCCATGGGTGGGGACATAAGTCATGCTGCTACCTTGTGAAAGCACATGGGACAGCAATTCTACAACACCCTCCCCATCCAAGGTACTCACCCCCTCTTGTGTCAGACACCATCCTATCTGTTGTCTTGTCTGTCTACAAAAGCTTCACATACCCAATTTACCTCCCCTACACATACCTATGTCCCTTCTCCAACATTCCACTCTCACCTTAAAAAAATAGGCACTTGTCCCAAAAAAAAAATATCGTCCCACACATAGCTCTCCATTTGTCACAAATGCCCACTGGACACACGTAATTTGGTCCAACTGGCTTATCAATGCAGTCATGTTGTCCTCACCCCTCTCTCTGGGGGTGAGAGTCCAAATTCGGCTACAAATTCTGTCAAAGTGCACAGTTGTTGCTGTACAAGAAATGGATACTTATGGTCCTTCCCTACTCCCTTCCTGCACATACCTACCTGCCTTTCACTATGTTTCCCCCCTGCTTGCACCCTATTTCACATTTTTCCTATCTCCCCATTTTTCTTTTTTTAAATTTTACATTTTTATTTTATATTTGTTGACAGGGAGTGTCTGACTGAGCTAATACCCTTTTTCAGCAGAGGCTAAAGATTTTTTCATATGGTGCGGCATGTTGCGGTGTGTCACACAGCATTGCTAAGCTCAGCTAAACAGAGCTATATTGATATATGTGTTTTAAATGCTAATAAACATGTACAAAATAAACACCTGTTCCCTATTTCAAACCCAAGAGCATTGCAGCTGCAGACCACTGCATTAATGTGCCACACCACACAGCTGTTAATTAAAACAGGTGGTTTAGGCAAAATATAATAACTGCAAGTTATAGTCATTAAGCGGGTTTAAGCAGAGCTATGCATTGCGCCACATTGAGCAAACTTGCTTAAACAGTAATGGGAAAATGGGAGTGTAACGTGGAGTCTGGTGCAAGATAATACCACTAGAAAGCCAGACAAAGAATAATGGATGTAAGTGAGGTCTCTAACAGCAGGTAAATGTGCACGTTTATCAGCAACATTTAGAAATACACCTGCTAAAAAGTTAATGGCAACATACATATACAATTAGGACTCTGGTGGAGAAATACATCCATATAAAGCCATTCACATAACGATGTCATAGCTGTATGCATGCACTTATATCTTGACAAATAGAGCTGCTGTAACAGTGACTCAGTAGCTCAGTCTGTTAAATACTGTGCAATTGGTAATTTTTGCCACACACAGTCCTGGGTTCAAATTTAGTGGTGTTTAGCATTTATATTACATTGTGAAGCCAGCAATTAATGATGGAGTCATGCACTCATTATCCACACAATGCATTCCAAATCAAATATCGGCTTTTCACTAATGGAAGTCACAGGCATGCAGATAGGAACACCCTTCACATATCCCTATAGCAACACTATAAGTGCATAAAGTGTCAGGTCATGCATTAATATGCAGTCACAGAGGATTTTAACTCAGGTAATGCAAATGAGGCCCACTAATATCAAAGTACAGCACACAATCCTTTCATAATCACATTACAGATTAGCACAGCTGCACAACTAACATACATAAATGAAGCCCCTGCTAGCAACAAGGGCTACCAGGATACACATTCCAAATAAGTACCATACTGTAACACATGGCCTGACAGTTGCCCAGATGATTGGCTAAATGTTATATTTACACCTTACGTTGCTCAAGGCCACAACAAACATGTTGCCTAGTACTCTGTTAGTGATAATGTTGCCTAACATAATTACCTTAAACATATGCCTTAATTTGAGTGGAACGGGTACCCTCACTCTGGCTATGCCTGTACAACAAGCCTGACACAACTCCCACAATTACTCTTACAACTTGTTGTCCTCCAAAGTGTTCACACTTTCTGCCTATAACTATTGCCTGCAGTAGCAGCTGCAGCCTGTAGCATACACATCTGTACGTAAAAGTAGCTGCTACAGACCTACCCTCTGTGATGACATAGTCTCCTCACCCCAGTAATGTCCAGCTCAACAAATTAAAAAAGGCTTCTAATCTACATGAAGGCCTTATATCTTGTTCAGTAGTTGCATGTCATTGGCTGATGGCACTGCAAATCAGCTGTGCTGGCTGCAATTAGAATTTCAGAATCACAGATTGGTTAAGAGGCAATTGCCTGGTAATGAGAAGCATGTTAAAAAGGCAAACAGCTGGCTATGGGGAACCAGTCTGTATGAGACTTTCTTCACGCAGTAAATGCATAGTCAAAAACTTTACATATCTGCACATATCAACAGAGGAGTATTGTACTCCATCAGGTATGTAACCTTTTTGTTTACAACGTGATGCATATGTATGAATATACTTAGGGGGAATGGAGATAACAGCAGTATGCCTTTCTTAGAACTGTGATGATGACAAGTCATTGATCTCCAGATTTCTTACACCTACAAAGGACGTACAATACATCAAGGGTGGAATGTTTTTTGTCAATGCGGCACACTAATCTCGTGGCACTGTCCCTTTGTAGTGGTTGTAATAGCATACTTCTATTTGTTTGGCACTGTTGTTTTGACATATTATCGAGGGGGTTGCCCCTAGGGGACACACTACAATGGACTCCAATGTTATGTGGATGATCTTACAGCAGTATCTGTCATGGCACACACAGGAATAGCTGACTATCACTAGTATCTTAGTTGTATCTACATGCTTAGTATGTTTGTACACTGTGGAATATGACATGTGTGATCAAGCAGTGGATACTATCAGCCATTATGTTATTGTTGTATCTCTGCATTGTGTACTTCCACATATGTGATCCTGACATGTGTTCCCATGTTGTTGTCTTTCAGGAAAGGTATCCTAGACGTCGTGCCTGTTTCATGGATGCAAAGAATGATATTATACTGGAAGGCCTCTGTCAACACCATGAACTCCTACTGTCCAGGGGAGACAAAACAGGGAAGAGCGGGCAGCATTGTGGGCTGACCTTGTCCATGACGTGAATGCCATAGGTCATCAGAGCAGAACATATGAGCAGGTTCAGCACCATGCAACAGACATGATTAATGCTGCATGCAGAAGAGCAGCAGATGTAGCTAAAGATTTTGGTGTCACTGGTGGAAGACCTGCAGCAGAACAACCACTCTCAGCCACTGAGGAATTCCTGGTGAACCTAAGAACACAAGACAGCTCACAGGCATCCATCACACCATACATCATTGATGTGGGTTCCACAGTTGCCACAGCAGAAGAGCATCCAGATAAGCTTAGTTTGATCAGCATTGGAATACAGTAGCATTCAGTGTGTCAGGGTGTACATACTGTTATGTGGATGTCAGGTCTTTGTTCTTTGGGGGGGCTTAACTGCAGTTTGAATCACATGTTAAGAATTAACACAGTAGCTACTCTAAATGTGAAATATATTGATGTATTGCCTTATTACAGTGCAACATGCTTACTTACATTACCTCCCATCAACTTTTCACAGATTTGTCAGGTATCGGACAAGACCATGGTCCTGCTCCTGGTCAGCACCACGCTGTTTTGTTACATATGTAGATTTACAGCAATGTATTCCCTACAGAGTCATCCCAGGCTTGCTGCCTGCATTGCTGTACTATCAGCATGATTGCCAACCGCACAGATATTTTCTGATTGTACACATGTTAGAGTCATACCTATGTCTTGTAGGTGTGACCACACTGATAGCTGTGACAGTATTCTCAGGACATTACAGATTGTCATATGTGTCAACTGTGCAGAGTCTTCACAAATGTCAACAGTGTACCTCATTGTTGTTGATTAGATTGCTGGGTAAAGAGCTTTTATTTACAAGTAACTATAACTGTTTGTGGGAAAAGTAGTGCCCTCATGTCCTACTATATGAGGTTGGGTTTTAAACAGATCTGTATTATTGATAAAAGTGTATAGAGCTTTACATATATTGCAACACAGTACTGCAGAGCATAACAGTGCAAGTATTAATGTACTGCTTTTCCCTTTCTTGTCACAGGTGACCGGTGTGGGTTGGTCTGTGCCCCCTACACAACCTGATGTCAGTTTCTCTTCCAACTCTTATGATGATGGTAGTTAGAGTGAGGCACAGTTAGGGGTTTCTTGGCTGAATTTGTCCCAGAGGTTGAAATCCCTCTTCTGCCCTCATTGTCACCACACACAGTCAGTATGCTTGCACATACCCAGTCCCTGGAGGCCACAAATATTGGACAGTAAGAGGGTGGGGACATTGACTAGAAAAGTGTGGCAACTATGACTCCAGTGACTGTAGACACTAGCCATAGCTGGACAGCTGGTGAGGTTCCACACAGGCAGATTGATAGGGGTGGTCGTAGGTTGCCTGCTGTCCTTCCACCACCTGTTGCAGGTGTCACATCACGGGTCACTCGGCATATGTTTTGGGCCATCATGGAAGCAGAGGCACATTCTGAAAGGAACTCCAGACGTATGCTCAGGGATATGGATGCAGCACAGTCTGACATCCGTGACTGTCTCCACCACACTTGTGACACCCTGGATCGGTTCACTGATGCAGTGGAAACAAGGTGGTCTGAGACAGATTGCAGAATTTCTGTCTTGGAATGCACATTGTCTGTGCTGAAATGTGTAGTTGGAGTTGAGCGTCAGACCCATGGACGGAGGTCAGCAACCCCATCTGCTGAGAGTCCTCATGGCCATACACAATCACTCTCCTGTAGTGGCAGTGCATCCAGTGCTACAGAGGGGAGTGAGCTGTCCACATCAAGATGTGGCAGGCCATGAGCTTGTGGTTCTGGGCATTCCCGTGGAGGACACAGTCTCAGCGGCAGCAGTCACATTCAGGTACTAGCACCACTTCTGACCTTGGCCATGGAGGTAGGTGAAAGTGTAACTCCTGGTAGAGCCAGTTCCCATGTCTGGGGGCAGAGACGGTGAATTGTCAGCTCTACCATGCATGATTCAAAGCTGTCCAGCATACACACATGTAAGCCTAGCACTGAGCTTGACTGTGTTCATGCACACACTCACACACCACTGTCAAATTCATGTCACCTACAGACACACATGGCACATTTCTATGGTCCATCTTGCCTGCTTCCCTTCCTGACTCACACACATGCTTTCAACCTATTGTGTCAGCCTAGGCCTCCTGCACCCTCACACAACACACTGCAAGTGATGATGCCAGTGCCACATCCCTGTCATCCTCGTCATTGATGCAGGGAAATTAAACTATGTGTCTGATGCACAGGGTAACTATATAAATTAATGTGTACTTGTGTAATGCAGTGCTGCTTTGCTGTGCCACTTGTACTGGTCACTGACAGAGGCTGTATGATGACAGTTGTAATGAGTAAACCACATTATTTTGTGTACCTTATGTTGTTTGATGTTGTAATGGCTGTATACTTATACAATGAAAGGTGTGTCATGGACCTGTTTATGTTTTAGTTTTAGTAGTCTGTAGAGGACATCTTTGGATACACAGTGTCAATAAACCCATAGACATCACAGCACAGGATGGAATGTCAGCAATGAAGAAATATGTCTTCAGCAAGGTACAGCATTATAGGTGCATGGCTCCATAGGTTCATGTGTGTATAACAGGCTAACAAGGACAATGGCATCATCCAGCCTACTGATGCATCCCTAATCTATGAAAAGGTCTGATATCCTTGATAGATGTCACCAGGATTTCAGGAGCTAACACATGTGCAAGCTGTGGTGGTGGAGATGATCCATCTACAAATTTCCTATGTCTATTACAGTCATCTGTCCTATAGCAGTTATGAATGCCTTGTTCTGCATCCCATTGTGTTACTTGCACATGATGTGTGTTACAGCAGATGTGTGCTTCACATACATGGGGGACCTGTTACGTATAGGGTGTAGTGCCTGTGTTACATACCCGTCTCTCCACCGTATACTATTTATACCAAAGTGATGGTGTAGGTGTGTAGAACAGCTAAGACATGTGTTAGTCCTCTCTTGGATACGTGGGAGGTAAACAGTGGGATCTGACAACTCCCTGTATGGCAGCCATACACATCCAATCCAAAGCATGTAGAACAAAGACTACACATGTACAGTCTTGACATGGACTGCATAGGATATATTATCTTCAGTGTGTATTGGTTTATCATGAGACCTGTGCGGCTGCTACATTTGTAAGATATGCCTATGTAGTGACATAGCAAAGGTGCCATTGCACTCAATGATAGGTGTGATGAGTGCCACATTCGGTATAACAATGATAGTCTGAGATTTACATGCCATACCTTTCTGTATAGGTTGTACAAAATTGAATGGATCCCCACATCTTCCCAACCAGTGAAAATCTAAGGCTGCATTATTCTCTGTGCCCATAACTCCATGAGTAATGGCTCAACTGTGTGCGGTGTGCAGACACTACCACATTTACCAGGGATGGATGACTTCCCAAAAGATAGTATTGTGCAGTCATTGGCATTTACTATTTGTCAGTGGCTCTGACAATAACTGAATGCGTGTCCCAGGCTATCCTGGATAACTGTTGGTTCTATGTAGGATTCAGTGACAGGTCCTAATATGCAGTCACCTGCTAATGTCAGTCAGAGGTCACTGACAGTGGCCGTGACTACAGAGAAGGGAATGGGTAGAAGGGGTACTCCATAATGATGTCTGGGGAGATCCACTGCTGATTGGCATCATTGTAGCATAGGTCTCCCAGTGCTATCTTCCATGAATATGACTATCAGACACTTGCCTATCCACCAGCTGACATACCACTCTGTAAATAACCCACACAGTTTTCAGCAAGGCCTACTGGTCTAATATCGTCAAGCACCTTGTCAGCCCATGGTAGGTGGAGGGAGTCATACTCCCCTCGTCCATTGCATAGTTTAATACTCAGTGAGGTCCACCTTTTAGGGTAGTTAGGCATGATCTGACCTTGAGTAAAACAAACTGTGTGTGGTCCAGTGTCAGTCGGTGTACAACATTGTTACTGCTCGTATCAATGATAACTCCTTTCATGGCGTTTCACATCACACGACTCAGAGATCTAGGTACACTGCTTGGCACTTCATGCAAGTTGTCCTTTGTGCATGTAAGTATTGCAGTTACTTCCATCATGTTCCAAGAAGAGAGTCATCCAAAGTGTCCGTACAGAGAACAGACAAACATGATTGGGAAATGTAGTATGTGTACCCTGTGAAGTTAAGGTGGGGGGTTTACAGAGGTATTCTGCAGTTGGACACTACCCAAGCAGTGTGTACAGGAAGGACACAATTACCTTGTGAAGACTGTGGAAAGCAGGGGATTCCACGGAGCTGCCAGTGCCTGGTAACTACTAATGCTGGTCTCACCAAAAACACTCTCACATGGGATACCATGCTCCGATACATTTTCTGTCATCATATGCAATATGTTACTATGCCACTTATGAGAAGCAGGACACAGCCTGTTTGTTCATTCTCATAGCTGTCCCACATCATGAAAGGCTCTGTAGGCTTCACATACCCTTCTCCAGGTAGATGCCTTGATTTGCAACCTGGGCACTCAGTTGGCTCTTGCATGCATTATGCCTTCTGTTCCAAGGTTGGTGGTATGTCACTAGGGAACTGAAAAGATGGTGATTAGCAGCACTGCTGCAGTGCCACAATATAATATGCAATGTCCAGTGACATAGATGTCAAGACTTGCTGAAACAAGAAACACAGTGGTCGTGATCCATCATAGGTGACAATTTCACAGCAAGTTCTGCATCCTGCCCTTCAACAGATTAATGGTGGACATTTGCATGACATGGTAGTGAAGCCTACTGCAGCAGACTGGCCACCTTTGGCCAATGTGTGTCCACCTGCCACATGTCCTAGGCATGTCATACTGTACAGTTATGTACCTGAAACACGTCTGTGTTCCCACATTATGTCACACAACAACCACTATGCTGTCTGGTTGCTTGACAGGCTAGCGTGATGTCAGCAAAGTTGAACAAGTCCTCTATGCATGTACAGTCATCCACATTTTCACTGCAAGGAGTGCCTATGAACACTGTATAACAGACTGTGAACCCCAAGGGTGTGGCAGCATGACCCTAACTTTACAGGACCTGCTGATGAGATGTGGAAAGTGTCCCTCCCCTCTACTCATATAACACACAAACACAATGTGTGACAGATGTGACTGCATATCAAACCTTGCTTCCATGGTGTCTACAACAGCAGTTATTACAGATGTCAGTGAGCATTTTGCCAACATGCACAGCTCACATCCTGCACCACCTACACCCACATCACTCACACCTACATGTGTGCAGCTCCTTACCAGACATATTCCCAAACAGCAGACACCTAAGAAAATCCTGCCTCTGGAGAGCATACTACACATAATACTGCATGGACCACTCTCTCACTGGTCAAACACCTGAGGCAAAACACAAAATCAAACGTTTTAGTCATAGGTGATTACATCGTGAGACACATTGATGTCTGTGTCAACAGGCTCTACATATGGGAAAGATCACAGTTAGCTGTCTGTGAGTTGACACAATACACCATACCACATATTGCTGCAAATCAAGGAATATCTGTTAACATAATGTTGACATCATAGTTCCTGCAGGTGTCTACAACTAGGGATATACGTCACTGGACTGTATGCAGACACACAAATGAGCTTAGCCAGTCTGTGTCTTCACTGGCATGCACATACCTGTCAGCTGATGTTGACCCTCACCTAGGATGATGGCTCCATACACATGGAAATTGATGGAAGTCAATAATTGCCTTAGCATGTAGTGTCATTGTAAAGGGATATACTACATGTCTGTCTGGGATACATTGCTCACCAGACATCAGTGCTTCACCAGTGATGATCTTCATCTCTCACCCCTGAGATTTGGAGCACTGGCCAAGACTGCTGACACCCCCAGAATGCACCTTATATGCACTGTCTGGAGGAAAAACTTTGCAATGTGAACACAATGTTTATACAACATCATGAATATGCTGCTACACACTAGGAATAGCAACACTGAACCCTGCTTTGTGTCCCCACTTTGGAATATGCAGTGAAGGACATCTGGTTCAAGGCTGTGGACAGCACCACAGCCATACTAGACTACATGTCCGTCCATATGTTCAGATCTCAAAGTGACAGTGTGCAAGGTAATGCAGGTGGTGTATACTTACTTATTAAGGATAGCTACTCATCCAGATTTACTGAAAGACCGTGATTTCCCAGAGACACTGCAGGTGCCATTCACTACTGGAAGGGCACATAATAAAGCAATTGCCAGCTAAAGGAGCAGCTCCATGAACCAAAACACTTGTTGTGCATATTTGGATATATGTGTGTCTATCAAGATATATCAGTACGCCATGGTTTGGGGTGGCATTAAGTGATCACCAGGTGTGTTGCTTAGTTGTACTGCAGCTCATTTGCCAAAAGGTTAGCCCATGTCCTTAACTACAATGTCCTGGAGCAGTGCCATGACATCCCCACAAGGGAAACCAACGTAATGCATCATGTGTTTACCAATATGGGTAACCATAGCACCCCCCAATGTGAGGTCCTCCCTGGTGGGATCTGACCAGATCAGTCTCATGAAAACTGCCAGAACTAACCCCCCCCTTGCTGACAATACAGGCATATATTTCAACAAAGCAGTTTATTACCTCCTGTGGTATGGTTTACATAGATTGACTGGACCTCCCCCCGCAGATAGATGGTATAAGCAAGTATGCAGAGCTCTACATCCATGCTTTATGCAAATAGCATTACAATTGCATGGACTCCTCTGTACCTGACAGGAGGAACACAGGCTCCTCATAGCAGAGCAAACCAGTCTGGTGGACAACTGCCATTACCAGGCTGTAAAGTAAGAGCTGGATTTTGCTGTGTGACAGTTGGGGTAAGGGTGCCCCCCTTAATGGAGGCACAACCTCATCAGCTCAAACAAGCACATAGTGTTGTCACATCATGTAGACACAGTAAGTGACAAAATTAGCCACCCACACAAAGCAGAACCACAACACACAGTGTAGTTACATGTGTAACCTCAAAGGACAGGCCCAGATTGTCTCTGAACTCATACATAATGATGCCACATATAATGGGTCTGCCCTCATAAGTAACCTGTAGTCCCACAGGTTCTGCATCACCATTACTCCCCTGTCCCCACCGCATGTACCACATAACATTCCTACAACCTGTCCTGTACCTTTCATATCTACAGAGTAGGTCATAACTGGCCTCTCTGTGGGGATACACAGCATCTACTGGACATACTAACATTCCAGGCTGCATCCTACATGTGAGCTGACAAGGATTACTAACACCACTGGAAACACTTTGCAATCATACTGAAACCACTGGCTGCACCCCAGCTTACTGGACAACAGCAACTGTTATACCCTTGCACAGAGGTGGTGCACCCACTGACCACCAGAAATATAGACCTCTTTTCCTGAGTATCAATGTCTGTATGTTCATAGAGCCAGTCTTCATGGAGCTGATCAGCACACATATATTTGATCTACACACAGTTGACTGTACACAGTTTGGATATCTTGACAGGGGATCATGACTGTTAAACATGGTGGACATTTCCAAGGCATTCACCAAGGACCTGGGTGAAGGGACATTAGGGCATACAACACCATGGACATAGCCAAGCTGTCTGACTATATCCCCCACTCAGGCATCATTTACAAAAGCACCCACTTAGACATCCATGGTAATTTTAGGGGTCACTAAGTGGCCCATTGATGGCACACATTCTCAACATAGGGACATCTGCACCAATAGCTGATCTGTGAACAGTAGCGATCAACAGGGCTCAGTCCTGGGTCATCTACTGCCTGGAATCCATTTAACCATGATACAAGCGAATACTGAATGTCTGTGGCTAACAACGTTGGCTGATGCCTGCAAACTGTGAGCACTCATAGAGTTGTAAGTCATGTCAATATTCTACAAGAGGATATTGGTGAACAAATGTCTGTTGATATACTAATGGCCATAAACTCCATGCAAATATATATGTGGTATTATTTCCATCACTACACCTACGTACCTCTCAACATGTGATGTACATACTCAGGGGTGATACAACTGGGCACACAGGCCTGGCTACACATTTACACCTAATGTGTCTGAGATCACCATGTCTCCCCAGTGGTATGATGGGAATCATATGTCATAACTGAGGCCACAGTCACCCATAACTGACATATTCAT
Source organism: Protopterus annectens (assembly GCF_019279795.1). NCBI lineage: Eukaryota > Metazoa > Chordata > Ceratodontiformes > Protopteridae > Protopterus > Protopterus annectens. The sequence goes on from NC_056730.1 coordinate 819,836,853, forward strand.
AACCTCCATGTACTCTTCCCTCAGCATGCTAATATCAGAGTGCAGTAGCCATTTGGTAATGTACCTTTCCAAGCACTACTGGCAGTTGCACACAACACAATGCTCCCTCCCAAGAGAATTTCATGTTTTCAGTATCTGTTCAATGGGGATTGTCTGAAATCAATGTCATTGTAGCCTGTGGCATATGGACTACTCACAGGTGATCTGTGCCTTACATATGGGCCCAATGTGTGACCCTGCTTGATTGTCAATGCTGCATATCTGTAGGTGGCATGGTACATGGATTAATGACTCTAAGGACATTAACCTAGTATGTGGCATTAATAATACATGCTGGTGGGAGAGATCTGTTAGCAGATTTTAACACACCTTTGAAACAGAACCTTGCCTAATGGCAAACAGAGCACCTCAGTGCACCTCATCACATGCCAACTGTATGCTTGGCTGGCTGACCATCATTTCACCACAGGGCTTTTGCATGTGTGCCTCATAGACAGGGGCAATATGTTTTGATCATGTAAATAAGGATATAAAGTTGTTTAGGATTGTGAGGGTTGAATGGCCATTATGCTAGGGAAGTTCAAACATCCTCTGGTTCCATAAGCTGATATAAAATGGTCTAACAGCCACACACAGAAACTTGGCTGCACTGAGGATAGCACCACTTCCTATTACTGCTTATAGAACACGGCACACACATAGTGCAAGTTAGCTGTATGCAGATTAGAACACTTACCTATCTAATGGTGCACACTACAGATCACAGTATGTGATGCATGTGACATATCTCATGTCTGCTATTGCTATCTCTTTTGGACATATTGGGCTTGATAACATCAGCAAGCCTAGTTGTGGTCAGGCGTTTGGAGGCCCACATCACTGGCTATAAATAAAATATTGCAAAACCTTACCTCTTTCTAAGTTACTGAGGTAATCATATTTATGCTGTACAGACAAACACACCACACATCAAGTGGCTGGAGTGAGATTAGAGCCCCTACCTATCTAGTCTTACGCACTATAGATCCCAGTACTTATTGCACATGCCATGGCTTAAATCTGATATTACACTGGCAGCTGATAGTCTTAGGGTAAATGACATCATCAGGCCTTGTAGAAGAGGGCAGTTTGGAAGCCAGCAGCAGCTTACATGGCCAAAATGTGCATACTATTGCAGTTTGATAACCAATGCGGGATTCTCAGTTGTTCTGTAGGGGGATACATGCACATACACAGACACCAAGTGGCGTGGAGTGAGATTAGAACCCCTATCTATCTAGTTTTACACAGTATTTATTGCAGACATCACGGCTTAAGTCTGATATTACAGTGACAGCTGGTAG